>NW_006922069.1:1958310-1971804 GCF_000298275.1 Orycteropus afer afer | reverse complement strand
CCCAACCTTCCTTCCGAGGAGTGGCTGGTGGGTTTGAAACGCCAGCCATCTGGTTAGCAGGCAAGTGTCTTAGCCACTATGCTACCAGAGCTCCCTGACAATCTAATGGACTCTACTAAAAAGATATTGGGAGTATCTTTTTGAACTAATATAAAAGATAAAATCAATATACGAAAATCAGCTGTATTTATATATATATTAGCAATTAAAATCAGGAATTGCAATTGAAAAAAATATATAAAAAAGAATCAACATGTGAAATACTTAGGAATAAACCTGACAAAAATGTGAAAGACCTGGAATTGAAAAGTATAAAATATTACTGAAAGAAATAAAAGACCTTAATAAATGGAGATATATACCTTTTTCATGAGTGAAAAGACTCCACAGCGTTAAAGTGTCAATTCTCTCCAAATTTACCTATAGATTCAATGCAAATTCCCACAGCATACGTTTTGGTGGAAATTGATAAACTGATTCTAAAATTCATAGGAAAATGCAAAGGACCCAGAAGAGCAAAACCAATTTTGAAATAGAATAAGAGTTGAAAGACTAACAGTATCTTATAATGAACACTAACTTATAAAAAGTTACAGAAATCAAGAGAGTGTGATAATGGTGAATGAACAGATATATACATAAACAAGAAAGATTAGAAAGTCCAGAAACATACCCAAACAAACATGGTCTACTGATTTTTGAGAAAAATGCAGAAAATTCAGTGAAAAAAGAATAATATTTTTAACAAATTGGGCAGGAAAAAGATATTCCAGTTAGAAATAGTAAAGGAATTTTGCACTGTATACAAACATGAACTCAAAACAGAGGAGAAAACCATCATGGCTTTGGTTTTGACAAAAGATTTCTTAGATACAACACCAAAAACACAATCCATAAGACAACAAACTGATAAATAAGACATCATCAAAATTTCAAACTTTTGATTTTCAAAAGACAGAGCTAAAGAATGAAAAGACAAAGCACAGAATAGGAGAAAATAATTGCAATTTTCTATCTTATCAAAACTGAAGAAAAATTCAAGCCTCAAGTTGCAATATTAAATAGTTCTCTGGGGAAAATATTGAACACAAGAAGCATCAAAAGAAGATGGAAAGAATATGCAGAGTCCCTGTACCAAAAAGAGTTGGTGATGTTCAACCATTTCAAGAGGCAGCATATGATCAAGAACCAATGATATTGAAGGAAGACGTCTAAGCAGCATTGAAGGCTTTGGCAAAAAAAGAAAAGAAAAGAAAATTCTCCAGAAATTGATAAAATACAATTTGAAATGTTTCTACAAATGCATGCAATGCTGGAAGTGCTCATTCATCTATGATAACGAATTGGGAAGAGAATTAACTGGTCAATCGACTGGAATAGATCAGTATTTGTGCATATTCCACATTCCAAAGAAAGATGATCCAATTGAACAATATCATTAATATCACATGCAAGTAAAATTTTGCTGAAGATAATTAAAAAGAGGTTACAGCAGTGGATGGGCAGGGAACTACCAGAAATTCAAGCCAGATTCAGAAGAGGACATGGAATGAAGGATATCATTGCTGATGTCATATGGATCTTGGCTGAAAGCAGAGAATATCAGAAATGTGTTTACCTGTGTTTTATTGACCATCCCAAGGCATTCAGCTGTGTGGATTATAACAGATTATAGATAGCATTATGAAGAAAGGAAATTCTAGAAGACTTTATTGTGCTCATGCAGAAACTATACATAGACTAAGAAACAGTCATTCAGACAGAGCAAGAGGATACTGCATGGTTTGCAATCAGGAAAGGTGTGCATCAGGATCTTATTTTTTCACCCTACTTATTACATCCATGTTGTTCTTGTTAGGTGCCATTGAGTCTATTCTGACTCATACTAACCCTATGGACAATAGAACAAAACACTGCCTGGTCTTGCACCATCCTCACAGTACTTGCTATGCTTGAGCCCATCATTGTCAATCCATCTCATTGAGGGTCTTCCCATTTTTCGTTGACTCTCCACTTTACCAAACCTGATACCCTTCTCCAGGGACTGGTCCCTTCTGACAACATGACCAAAGTAGGTGAGATGAAGTCTGGTCATTCTAGCTTCTAAAGAGCATTCCAGCTGCACTTCTTTTAGGGCCAATTTTTCATTCTTCTGGCAGTTCATAGTATTTTCAGTATTCTTTGTCAACATCATAATTCAAAAGCATTAGTTCTTCAGTCTTCCTTATTCATTGTCCAGTTTTTACATGCAAATGAGGTGATTGAAAATACAATAGCTTGAGTTAGGCACACTGTAGCCTTCAAAGAGACATCTTTGCTCCTTAATACTCTAAAGGTAGATTTACCTAATGCAATATGATGTCTGATTTCCTGACTGCTTCTTCCATGGGTGTTGATTGTAGATCCAGTAAAATAAAATCTTTGACAACTTCAATCTTTTCTCCATTTATCGTGATGTTGTTTGTTGGTCTAGTTAAAGATATCTGTTTCTTTAGGTTGAGGTGTAATCCATACTGAAGACTGTCATCTTTGGTCTTCATCAGTAAGTTCTTCAAGTCATCTTCACTTTCAGCAAGTAAGGCTGTGTCATGTGCATATTGCAGGCTGTTAATGTGTCTTCCTCCAATCCTGATGCCATGTTCTTCTTTGTATAGTCTAGTTTCTTGGATTGTTTGCTCAGACTAGAGAATGAATGAATATTGTGAAAGGATACAACCCTGACACACATCCTTCCTGATTTTAAACCATGCAGTATCCCCTTGTTCTGTTCAAAAGGCAGCCTCTTGGACTATGTACAGGTTCCTCATGAGCACAATTAAGTGTTCTAGAATTCCCATTCTTTGCAATGTTATCCATAAATTGTTATGATCCACACAATCAAATGCCTTCACATAGTCAATAAAACACAAGTAAACGTCTTTCTGGTATTCTCTGATTTTAGCCAAGATCCATCTGACATCAACAATGATATCCCTTGTTTCATGTCCTCTTCTGAATCTGGCTTGAATTTCTTGCTGTTCCCTGTAGATGTACTGTTGCAACCATTTTTCAATTATATTCAGCAAAATTTTACTTGCTTGTGATATGGTGTAATAATTTCCACATTCTGTTGGATCACCTTTTTTGGAATGGCCATAAATATCTATCTCTTTCAGTCAACTGGTCAGGTAGTTGTCTTCCAAATTTCTTGGCATAAATGAGAGTGAGTACCTCCAACACTGCACTTGTTTGTGGAAACATCTCAATGTGTATTATGTCACTTCCTAGAGCCTTGTGTTTTGCCAATTCTTTCAGTGCATCATGGCCTTCTTCCTTCAATGCCTTTGGTTCTTCATCATATGCTACCTGCTGAAATGGCTGAAGATTGATGAAATTTTGGTACAGGGACTATGTATCCTATCTGTAGGCTGAACAAACAATTCAAGAACTTGGACTACATGAAGAGGAATGCATCATTGAAATTGGAGGAAGACTCATTAACAACTTCCAATATGCATATAAAACAATCTTGCTTGCTGAAAGCAAAGAGGACTTGTAGCACTTACTGATAAAGATCAAAGACTTCAGCCTTCAGTAGGGATTGCATTTCAACATAAAGGAAACAAAAATCTTCACAACTGGACCAATAAACAACATTATGATAAATGGAGAAAAGATAGCAGTTGTCAAACATTTCATTTCATATCCACAATCAACCCCATGGAAACAGCAGTAAAGAAATTAAATTACATGTTTCCTTGGGCACATCTACCATGAAAGACCTCTGAAGTGTTAAAAAGCAAAGATGTCATTTTGAGGATAAGGTGCACCTGACTCAAGCTATGGCATTTTCAATCACCTCGTATGCATCCAAAAGCATGAAAATGTATAAGGAAGACAGAAGAAGAATCAATGTCTTTGAATTATGGTATTTGTGAAGAATATTGAATATACCATGGATTATCAGAATAACAAACAAATCTGTCTCTGAAGATATATAGCCAGAATGCTTCTTGGAAGCAGGGATAGCAAGACTTCATGTCACATACTTTGGACATGTTATCAGAAAGGACCAGTTCCTGGAGAAGGATATCATGCTTGGTAAAGTATAGTGTCAGCAAAAAAAGAGGAAGATTCTCAAGGAGATGGGTTGACAAAGTGACTGGAACAACAGGTCAAACAGCAACAATTGTGAGGATAGTTCAGGACCAAACAGTATTTTGTTCTTTACATAGGATTGCCATGGGTCAGAAATGACTCATTGGCACCTAACAACAACAACAACATCTTATACATGACTTGTATTCAGAGTGCATAAATAAATTTCAAAATTCAATAATAAGAAAATAATCCAATTTTTAAAAATGGGCAAAATGCTTGAACAGAAACTTCACAAAAGAAGATACTTGATGGTAAATAAACACATGAAAAGATGTATAACTGCCCTAGGCAATATCTCTCACTGCCATTGAGTCAATTCCAACTTGTAGCAATCCTCATTGAGTTTCTAAGGCTGCAAATCTTTATGGAGGTACATTGTCCCATCTTTCTCCCACAGAGCAGCTGGTGGGTTTGAACCACTGACCTTCTGGTAGTGGCCAAATGCCTTAACAACTATGCCACCACAGCTCTTTGTCTAAACCTATTAGGATGACTAAAATAAAAAAGACTCCCCAAATCAAGTGTTGGCAAGGAACGTGGAACAAATCGAACTACCGTATTCTGCTGGTGATAAGGTAAAATAGTACAATCACTTTGGAAAACAAATGGACAGTTTTTTAAAAAGTTAAAACATGCACCTACAATATGACCCAATCATTCCACTCATCAATATTTACCCAAGAGAAATGAAAATATATGTCCATACAAATACTTTTATGCAAATGTTTGCAGCATCTCTATATGTAATCCACCACTAATCTGTCAGTTTGTTGTACTGTGGTAGCTTGCATGTTTTGGTGATGCTGGAAGCTATACAACCAGTATTTCAAATACAAGCAGGGTCACCCATGGTGGACATGTTTCAATAGAGCTTCCAGACTAAGACAGACTGGGAAGAAGAATGGGGCCATTCACTCCTGAAAAACTTGGGCACAGAAAACTTAATGAATAGCAATGACACATTGTCTGATACAGCCAGAAGATGAGCCCTTCAGGTTGGAAGGCATTCAAAATATGACTGGGGAGGAGCTGCCTCCTCAGTCAGCCTTAATGATGTGGATGGAGTAAAGCTTTTGGAACCTTCATTTGCTGGTAGGGCATGACACAAAAGGAGAAGAAACAGCTGCAAGCATTCATTAATAATAGGAACATGGAATGTACAAAGTATGAATTCAGGAAAATTGGAAGTTATCAAAAATGAAATGGAATGCATAAGATTGATATCCTAGGCATTAGTCAGCTGAAATGGCCTGGTATTGGCCATTTTAACTCAGACAATAATATGGTCTACTATACTGGGAATGACAAATTGGTCGTGCTATCAGAAAGGACCAGTTCCTGGAGAAAGATATAATGCTTGGTAAAGTAGAGGGTCAGCAAAAAAGGGAAGACCCTCAGCAAGATTGGTTGACACAGTGGCTACAAGAATGGACTCAAGCAAAGATTGTGAGGACAATGCAAGACCAAGCAGTGCTCTGTGCTGTTGAGCATAGGGTTGCTATGAATCAGAACCAACTTGACAGCACCTAAAAACAACAACTATATGTAATTTTATATGTAATAGCCAAAACTTGGAAACAACCAAATGTTGCTATATCCATACAATGCAGTACATGGCAATAAAAATAAATCAACTATTCTTCCATGAAACAACATATGTGAATCTTAAAATAATTATGCTACATGGAAGAAGGTAGACCCAAAATAAAGAGTGCATAATGTAGGAGTTCTGGTGGGGTAGTGCATAATGTAAGATTCCATTTACCTAAAATTCTGGAAAATACAAACTGATGTAGAATGAGAAAAAGAAGATCAGCTGTTGCCCAGGATATAGAGGATGGAAGAGAGGGAGGTAGGCTGAATATTGACCTCCCAAAATATCCACACCTTATTGTCCTGTTCCCTAAAACCTGTTAATATGCTAGTTTACATGGTAAAAGGGATTTTGAAGATGTGATCAAATTAAGGATCTTGAGATGGAGAGATTAGTCTATATTATCCACATGGGCCCAATGTAATCACAGGTAACTTTATAAAAGAGAGAAAAGAGGATCAGATATAGTAATAGGAGATATGAGCATTAAATTAAGAGGTTTGAGTGATGGAAGGAAGTGGTCATGAGCCAAGGAATGTAGGCAGCCTCTGGAAGCTAAGAAAAGCAAAGGAGTGAATTCTTCCCCGAAGCCTCAGAAGGAATCAACCTTGGCATTAGCTCAGTAATTTTGTGTTCAGCCCTCCAGAACTGTAAGAAAATAAATTTGTATTGTTTAAAGTCACTAAACGTGTGGTAATTTATTACAGCAGCAATAGGAAACTAATACAGAGGGATGACAAAAGGGCTTGGAGTAATGGATATATTCATTGTCTTGATTGTAATGATGGTTTCATGGGTCTATATTTATGTCAAAATTGTATGCTTTAAATCTGTGCAGTGAATTATGTGTCAGTTATACCACAGTAAAACTGTTAAACAATATATGCCTTATAATAGTAATTTTAAAAGATGCCTAGAAATAAATCTGCAAAAATATATGTAAGATCATTATGGAAAAAAATATGAGTCTTTATTTGAAAATATTAAAGAAGACAAATGAAAGAAGTATTCCATGCTCATAAATAGGATGATTCAATAACATAAAGATATTTATTTTCTCCCAATTAATTTATAGTTTTAATGAACTTCCAACAAAAATCCTCACATACATGAGACAGAGGCTTATTTCATATCAAGACTTATTTTTAAGCTATGGTAATTACGACATTGTGATGCTGCTGGAATGATAGAGAGAACAACTAATGAAACTAGACTCCAGACTTCTGGAGATTGAATGAACTCCTGAAACTATTGCCTTGAGATAATCTTTAAACTATTAACTAAAAATATCCCCTGAAGTCTTCATAAAACCAAGCAATAGTTTAGTTTAACCAGTAAATATGTCTGCCTTGAGCCTGATGCTCTTAAGAACTATCTATATAAGATCAAATTGAAAAAAGCAACTTGAAAGATTAGCTAGGAACATGAGAGGGCAGTGAATTTATGTTAATGGGGGAGTGACAACTCAGAGAAGGAGGGTGCAAATGGTTGCACAATTTGAAGAATGTAATCAATGTCACTGAATGGTACATTTAAATGGTACACTAAATGGTGTGGAAACTGTTAGATTGGTGTATTCACTGTGTATATTCTCAGTAACAACAACAAAATAAGCAAAAACTTTTTAAATAACTTCTTTAAAAGACTGATGGAACAAAATAAAGACACCTGAAACAGACACAAATTTGACATATGATAGAGTTGTTGTTGTTGTTGTTGTTGTTATGTGCCGTCAAGTCGGCCCCGACTCATAGCGACCCCTCCTTGGGTTTCCGAGGCAGTATCACTACGGAAGTAGGATTGCCCAACCTTCCTTCCGAGGAGTGGCTGGTGGGTTTGAACCACCAGCCTTCTGGTTAGCAGTCAAGTGCTTTAGCCACTATGCTACCAGAGTTCCTATGATAGAGTTAGAATGACAAATTTGGAAATATATTATTCAATATACTATTCAGAAGGAGCTCTGTTAGCGTAATGCCTAAGGCATTTGACTGCTAACCAGAAGGCTGGTGGTTCAAACCCACCAGCCACTCCTCGGAAGGAAGGTTGGACAATCTACTTCCGTAGTGATACCACCTCGGAAACCCAAGGAGGGGTCGCTATGGGTCAGGGCTGACTTGATGACATATAACAACAACATAACAACAATACTATTTAGTAGATGGGCTAGGAAAATTAGTTATTCTTATGGAGAAAATATACAAATAAATCTTTACCTTATATCTCTATATATAATAATCACTAGTTCCAGATAGAGCAAGGACTTAAAAATAGAACATATAACCTTACTATTTTCAGAAGAAAATATAAAATTACACTTATGCACATGAACACACACATAGCTGTGTGTGTATAAATATGTATTGCCACATACAGTGCCATTGGGTCCATGATGAGTCATAGCGATGCCCATTGGGTTTCCAGTAAATCTTTATGGAAGTAGATTACCTCATCTTCCTTCCATGGAGCAGCTGGTGGGTTTGAACCATAAACCTTCTGGTTATCAGTCAAATGTCTTAGGTACCACACCACCAGAGCTCCTTGTATTATACTAGAACCATTTATTAAATTGTGTGTGTGTGTGTATGTGTGTATGCATTCTTTAGCTGTCAGTTCCTGCCAATCCCATGGACAATGGGACTATACCATTGTGATCTATGGCTAATTGTACTGTTGTGATTTCATTGGCTCATTTTTGTAAGTAGATCACTAGACCTTTCTTCCTAGTCTGTCTTAGTCTGAAAGTTCCAGTCAAATCTGTCCAGCATCACAACATGCAAGCCTCTACTGACAGATGGGTAGTGGCTGTGCTTGAGGTGTATTGGGAATCAAACCTGGGTCTCCCACATGGAAGGTGAGTGCATGGTGCTCTGAAAACAGAGGTGAAGACTAAAAAGTTCTTGTCAGTAGAGGACACCCAGACTAATAGGGGAGGGATGCAGGCAGGAGTATCAATAGTAATGGCTGTTGTTGTTGTTATGTGCCATCGAGTTGGACCCAACTCATAGCGACCCCTCCTTGGGTTTCCGAGGCAGTATCACTACGGAAGTAGATTGTCCCATCTTCCTTCTGAGGAGTGGCTGGTGGATTTGAACCGCCAGCCTTCTGGTTAGCAGTCAAGTGCTTTAGCCACTATGCTACCAGAGCTCCTAAGTTGCTTTATAGTGCAATGAAATTAAATCACTGGGCCATAAGTTAGTATATTTTTTTAAAATTTCACACCCAAACTGAGAAATGCTGGAGAGAAGTATCAAGTAAAGAAAAAGACTCCTGCTTCTTAAAAGTTATGTGAAGAAAAAATAAAAAAAAAAAAAAAAACCCAAAGAAGAAGTTGATTTATAAAGCATCTCACATATGTGATGCATAGGAATATTATTCTTTTTAATGGTATTTCAAATAATTATTATATTTTCTGCTAATCATACTATAAAATAAATTCTAAGTGAATGTTGTATTCTAAAATTTAGTAATTTTTGGTAGCATAGTGGCTAAGACACTTGCCTGCTAACCAGACGGCTGGCAGTTCAAACCTACCAGCCACTCCTTGGAAGGAAGGTTGGGCAATCCTACTTCCATAGTGATACTGCCTTGGAAACCCAAGGAGGGGTCGCTATGAGTCGGGTTTGACTCGACGGCACATAACAACAACAACAACATATTTAGTTTTCCTTTAAAATCTAAATGGACTAAATTCTTTGGTTAATAATCTAATGTTATATCTTGTCAGAGTTCCCACAAATATAACACTCACCTAAGAACTCTCCAGTAATTTTTTTTTTCAAAATTTAATTCCTTTGTTGATGAAAAAATTAAGACTTTGCAATAAGTCTATCTAAAACCTAACAAATTGAAAATAAGGATTGGAATATATAAGAGAAAAGGTATTTATGACTTGGTATGGTATCATCTTTTTGAATGACAACACTGACTAGTAGTAAATTTTTGTGGTAAAACTAAGAATTTCACTATCAAAGCAGTGTTTCATCTTAAATACATGAATTCTTTGGTATAAGGTTACTGAAAGAAGCTAATTATTTGCTCATCATTGAATGAAGCAGAAACTAAAAAATAGATACATAAAAACTTCTTCCAAAAGATTCAGAAAGACAGAATTATTAATTGCTGTCTGCAAGTAGAACTACTCCCATAATTTGCCTCAGGAAAACTATGATCAAATCAGTATCAGATGAGCCTGGATCAGGGAGAACCCTGTGTTGCTACTGAAAAAAATCAATATTATGATACATATTTTTTACCCACTTCACAGTATTTAGTAAAAAAATAAAATAAAATAACGAGAAGACGGGAACTTCCAATTCCAGCCAAAATGGAGTAACAGGAACAAGGTTGATACTCCCATCTGAAATAACTGACAAAAATGGACAAAAAAAAAATTTATTAAAGAGCAGTTTTCAAGACATTGAAATCAAGCAATAAAGGCCAGTTATGCCAGAAAAACAGAAAATTATCAAGCTGAGTTCTAGGATTGACCAAGCTTAGTCCCTTGAGAAAGTTTTCAGACTGTGGTGCAGAAAGGTATAACTCAGGCATAGCTTGGAGGTCTAACTAAGTTGAGAAAATGAAGTTGAGAGTACAAGGAGAACAAGGCACCTAGAGCTCTCAGGACTGAGTACCAGAAAGGAGAGAGCTGCACAGAGAGCCCTGGAGGTCTGCAAAGGGTTCTTCTAGAGAATTCAGCAGAGTGCTGATTGACACATGCATGTGAGTAGACTACCCGAGGTTAGGGAAAGAACTAACTAAAATGATTAGAGGGAAAAATACTTGGAGTTAACATAGGCACTGTACAGAGCATGTTCCTAGATAGACTAGAAATATATAGGTTCTTAGGCAGTGTACACAAAAATATCTTGGTTCAGTAGTGGAGAAAAAAATGGCTCTAGAATAAAACTTTTTCTAGTCCCCCCTAACAAAAATTAAAAGCAAAATACCAAAGAATAAAACTGTTTCCTAGTAAGTTAACTGTGTCTCAGAACAAAACTCAAGAATAGTTATGTTGTTGTTGTTATGTGCCATTGAGTCAGACCCGACCCATAGCGACCCCTCCTTGGGTTTCCAAGGCAGTATCACTACGGAAGTAGATTGCCCCATCTTCCTTCTGGGCAGTGGCTGGTGGGTTTGAACCACCAGCCTTCTGGTTAGCAGTCAAGTGCCTTAGCCACTATGCTACCAGAGCTCCCATCAAGAATAGTTATAGGGATATAAAAATATGCAGCACCCAATGAGGTAAAATTCACAATGCCTGGTACCAAATAAAAAACTGGCAAACACATAAATAAAATATGATCCAAAATGAGGAGATGAAACAATCCATCGAAAGCATAACAGGAAGAGAAATATGTTAAAATTAGCAAAAAAAAAAAAAAATGGAGAAAGGAACATACAGCAGTTATTATAACTGCATCCCATATATTCAAAAAGCTAGAGAAAAATGGAACATGCTAACTACAGTTGTAGAAAATATATCTATATCTATTTATCTGTCTGTCTGTCTTAGGCTGGGTTTTCTAGAGGAGCAAAACCAGAGAGAGATTTGTTTCAAGGAAATTGTTCACACAGTTGTGGAGGTTCACTAGTCCCAAATCCATCAGGCTGGAGGCTTCTCCTGACTCAGACGTCTGTGGGAACTGATGAATCCCCAAATCCACAGGTCATATAGAATGCTGATGGTTCATGTCCCAAGAACCAAAGACTAGAGGATAATGAGTTGGATGCAAGATCAACAGAGAGTGAGCTTTGCCAAAACATCTTTATATATTGGATGCAAGAAACACCCCTAGGGAAAATACTGACTTTCAAGTGATTGGTTTTCAACTGATTGGGTTTTCAACTGATTAAGTGTTCATATTAGATCACAAAATGAAGTTACATTATATTACATTATGGAAAAGTAATCATCCAATGTCTGCCAAACCACTTAGAATTATAGCATAGTGAAGTCCACATATAACACTAACCGTCAGAGTTCACCTCTTGTCAATTTTGCACCTATACATATCTCAAACTGTACATAATCTCTAAATAAAGACAATTATAAAGTCATACTTGTGCTTAACAGAAGCTCTGGTGGCATATCACCACTCTTCTATCAGTTTGTCATACTGTGGTGGCTTGCTGTGAGGCTGGAGGCTATGCCACTGATGTTTCAAATACCAGCAGTGTCATCCATGGTGGACAGGTTTCAGTGAAGCTTCCAGACTAAGACAGGCTTGGAAAAACAAAGGGGCCATCCACTTCTCAAAGAATTAGCCAATGGAAACCTTAGGACTAATAGTGAAACAATGCCTGGTATATTACTGGAAAACTTTATGAATAGCCCTGAAACATTGTGTGACATAGTGCTGGAAGATGACTCCCTCAGGTCGGAAGGCACAAAATCCGACTGGGGAAGAGCTGCTCGTCAGAGTAGAGTCAACCTTAATGATATGGATGGAGTAAGGCTATCAGGACCTCCATTTGCTGATGAGGCATGACTCAAAATGAGAAGAAACAGCAGCAAACATCCATTAATAATCCAAACATGAAATGCACCAAGTATGAATCTAGGAAAATTGGAAGTTGTCGAAAATGAAATGGAACACATGAAAATTGATACCCTAGGCATTGTTGTTGTTGTTGTTATATGCCCTTGAGTCAGACCTGACTCATAGTGACCCCTTCTTGGGTTTCCAAGGCAGTATCACTATGGAAGTAGATTGCCCAGCCTTCCTTCTGAGGAGTGGTTGGTGGGTTTGAAATGCCAACCTTCTGGTTAGCAGCCAAGTGTCTTAGGCACTATACTACTTGAAATGGACTGGATTTGGCCATTTTGAATCAGACAACCATATGATTTACTATGCCAGGGATGACAAATTGAAGAGGAATGGCATGGCATTCATCATCACAAAGAATGTCTCAAGATCTATCCTGAAGTACAATGCTGTCAGTGATAGGATAATATCCATATGCCTACAAGGAAGATCAGTTAATACCATTATTATTCAAACTTACTCACCAACTACCAAAGCCGCAGACAAGGGTATTGAAGATTTTTACTAACTTCTGCAGCCTGAAATGGACCTAACATGCAATCAAGATGTGTTGATTATTACTAGTTAGAAAGCAAAAGTTGGAAATAAAGAAAGATCACCGGTAGTTGGAAAATATGGCCTTAGTGACACAAAAGACACTGGAGATCACATGATAGAATTTTGCAAGACCAACAACTTATTCATTGCAAATACCTTTTTTTAACAACATAAACGGCATCTATACCCATGGACTTCATCAGATGAAATACACAGAAAACATATCAACTACAACTGTGGAAAGAGGTGATGGAGAAGTTCAATATCTTCAGTCAAAACAAGTCCAGGGGCTGACTGTGGAACAGACCACCAACTGCTCATATGCAAGTTCAAGTTGAAGCTGAAGACAATTAAAACACAACCAAAAGAGCCAAAATATGACCTTGATTATAAGCCACCTGAATTTAGAGACCATCTGAAGAAAAGATTTGATTCACTGAACACAAATGACCAAAAGCCAGAGGAATTGTGGGATGACATCAAGAACATCATCCATGCAGAAAGCAAGAGGTCATTAAAAATATTAGAAAGAAAATACCAAAATGGATGTCAGAAGAGATTCTGAAACTTGCTGTTAATGGAGAGTAGCTAAAACAAATGGAAGAAATGACAAGATAAAAGAGATGAATGGAAGATTTCAAAGAGCAGCTCCAGAAGACAAAGCCAATTATTATAATG
>NW_006922069.1:1899378-1957595 GCF_000298275.1 Orycteropus afer afer | reverse complement strand
ATGAAGAAAAAAAAGGGAAAAATGCAAAAAGAAAAACAAGGAATGGGGTTAATCATGAGAAAAAAATGGGGAAAAGGAAAAAAAAAAGCTTAAGTTTGGGGGGGAAAAAAAAAATTCAACCAGGCACGGGAAAAGGAAAAATGCTGAAAACTAGGACCTGGTAGAGGAAGATTAAGAATAATAATAAAAAGGATAAAAGTATTAATAATACTAGTTGTTTTAAAACAGACAAATACAAGCAAACTAGTCCCCAGAAAAAAGAAAGTGAAAAGAAAAAAATTAAAAAGAAAAAAAAATCAGTGGAGGACAGGGCAGGGCACCCAGGCTCTGTCTGAGCACACAGACTGTGATGGAGTTCCTGTAGGCCCCAAAGGTAGGTGGGAGTGGGGGATGGCCACACCTCCATTCACCAAGCGGGTGTAGGGTGTAATAACAAGAAGAATGTCGTACCTTTTCAGTCTTGCAGGCCCCGAGTTTCCTTGGGGTTGCTGGAAAGCAGACCCCGTTCTTAAGCCCTAGAAATCTGCAAGAGCGCTATCTCTTTAAATATCCAAAATAGTCAAGCCGCTTTTTAAACCTTCAAAATGGCGGCGTCCTCTGGAACAGCAAAAGTCCACAGTTCTACCTTTCTTTTCACCTTCTGCATTTGTTCCCAGCCACTGTCTACAGTCCTCTGTGCAGTCTCTGACTAGCAGGGTGATTTTTAGGTTAATTCTTAGGTCCTACCACCACGCAGGCTGTCTGTGCCGTCAGGATCACTCAGGATCACTGCCAGATCACAGCTCCATCTGTCTCCTTTTTTTGGTATTTTCACTCAAATTCTTCTGCTAGTTGGGGCTTAGTCCACTTCTATATCCTTCCCTTCAAGCCTCAGGGGTCCAAGATTATCTTCTGTGTCTGTGTTAATTGGTTTCCCTTTTCTTTGTTGAAGAGGGTCTGTGCAGTCTTTCTGCCTAGTCCGCCATCTTGCCGGAACTTCTGTCTCTTGGGTTTTCTATGCATAGGATCATATCATCAGCAAATAAGGATAGTTTTACTTCTTCCTTACCAGTTTGGATGTCTTTGATTTCCCTTTCTTGCTTCATTGCCCTTACTGGTACTTCTAATACAATGTTGAATAGGAGTGATGATAGAGGTCATCCTTATCTGGTTCCTGTTGGCAAGGGGAGTGGTTTCAGTCTCTCTCCATTGAGAATAATGTGAGCTGTTGGTTTTGCATATATGCCCTTTATTATGTTGAGGAATGTCCCTTCTATTCCTATTTTTCTAAGAGTTTTTATCAGAAATAGGTGTTGGATTTTATCAAATGTCTTTTCTGCATTGATTGATATGATTATGTGTTTTTTTCCTTTGTTTTATTTATGTGATGGATGATGTTGATTGTTATCCTAATATTGAACCATCCTTGAATACCTGGTATGAACCCCACTTGGTAATGATGTATTATTTTTTGATATATTGTTGGAGTCTGTGGCTAGGATTTTGTTGAAGATTTTTGCATCTATATTCATGAGGTGTATTGGTCTGTAGTTTTCCTTTTGAGTGATGTCTTGCCTGTTTTAGTATCAAGGTTATGCTTGCTTCATAAAATGCATTTGGGAGGATTCCATCCTTTTCTGTTTTCAGGAATAATTTGAATATAAATGGTGTCAGTTCTTTTCTGAATGTTTGGTAGAATTCTCCAGTAAAACTGTCTCCACTAGGCCTTTTTTGTTGTTGGTAAATTTTTTATGACCTCTTCAATTTCTTTTGTTATGGGTCTGTTCAACTTTTCTACCTCAGTCAGTGTTAGTTTAGGTGTCCATTTCTTCTAGATTTTCAAATTTGTTGGAGTACGGTTCTTCATATTATCCTGCTGTTATCATTTTATTTCAGTTGTTTCTGTTGTGATGTCACCCAATTCATTTCTATTCATGTTATTTGTATTCTCTCCCTCTTTTCCTTTGTTAAATTTGCCAGTGGTTTGCCAATTTTATTAATCTTCTAAAAAATCAACTTCTGGTCTTGCTGATTTTTTCTATTGTCTTTCTATTTTCTGGTTTATTGATTTCTGCTCGAGTCTTTATTTATTTATTTTTTCCTTTTTTCTGGTGACTATAGGATGTTTTTGCTGTTCTTTTTCTAATTGTTGGAGATGTTGGGTTAAGGTGTTGATTTTGGCTCCTTCTTTTTTAATGTGTGTGTTTATTTCTATGAATTGCCCTCTGACCACTGCTTTTGCTGTGTCCCAAAGATTTTAGCACATTGTGTTTTCATTCTTGTTTGAGTCAAAGAATTTTTTAATTTCATTTTCTTGTTTATTCTTTTACTCAGTTATTATTAAGGAGGATGTTATTCAGTTTCCATGTATTTGCTGTTTCTCTGTTGATCTTCCTATTGTTGATTTCTAATTTGATGGCATTGTGATCTGAGAAGATGCTTTGCAGTATTTCAATGTCTTTAAATTTATTAAGGCTTGCTTTGTGACCTAACATATGGTCTATCCTGACACATGTTCCATGTGCACTGCAAAAGAATGTATATGATGTTGTTGGTGGTTGAAGTGCTCTGTAGATGTTTATAAGATCAAGTTGATGGACTGTATTGTTTAGTTCTTCTGCATCTTTATTGAATTTCTTTCCCGTAGTTGTTTGTCATTGAAAGTGGTGTATTAAAGTCTCCTACTATGACTGTGAGGTCATCTATTTGATTTTTCAATTCTTTTAAAGTCTGACATGTATATTGGAGCTTTTTCATTGGATACATAGATATTTATTATGGTTATGTCCTCTTGTTCAATCAATCCTTTGATCATTATATCATATTCTTCCTTGTCTCTAATGGTGGTTTTTTTCTTAACGCCAATTTGATCAGAAATTAATATTGCCACTCCTGCTCTTTTTTGGTTGCCATTTACTGGATATATCTTTTTCCAATCTTTCATTTTCAGTGTATTTTTGTCTTTGACTCTTAGGTGTGTCTCTTGTAGACAGCATATTTATGGGTTATGTTTACTTATCCAGTCTGCAAATCTCCGTCTCTTGAGTGGTGCATTTAATCCATTGACAGTCAGTGTAATTATTGACAAGTAAGAATTTGTTGCTGTCATTTTGGTATGTGTTTTTTTTTTTTTTTTTGTAGGGGTGCTGATTTCTTTGTTCCATATAATTTTCTGTGCTGAGCTCATTTTGTTTATGAATCATGTTATCATTTCCTTTATTGCTATTGTTTTAATATTTCCTAAATATTTGTACTTGTCCTCTTTTTTTCTTTTGATATCAAGGTTTATCATTTTTCTTCAAGGTTATCCTGTGTGGTAGTTCAAGTTTGTGTCAACTTGGCTGGTCTTGTTGATTGGCTAGGCAACTGGTGGTAGTTATTCCCCATGATGATACTGGCAATCAACTCCATTGTGGGATCTACCACAAGCAGCTGATTAGGGATTTGGTCTGCTTCCCATATATAAGCAGCAGCTTTGGGAATGGTCTCTAGTTTATGGCATGCTTGAACCCTGCATGTAGCTGAGTCGTTGTTCACCAGCCTTCCATGCTCTGCCGATCTTGGAACTTTCAATGGACTTGAATCAATGGCCTGTGTATTGTTTGGTAACATTGGGACTATGTCTTTTTACTTGTCAGCCTTGGGTCTGTCAACCTCAGCAGCCAACAGCTGTCTGAGTGAAGAAGAGCCTCCAGCTTCAGTGGGCCAGGAGCAGGATGCAAAGTTGAAGTCCAAAGTTGAGGGGCTTTCACCCAGTCCCTAGAGCCTGGCACTTTGAACTTGGAGTTAAAGCCTCCAATCTGTAAGACAACAAACTCTTATTTGTTAAAGCCATCCCATTTGTGGTATATTTCTGTCAGAGTGGCACTAGCTAACCAAAACACTCTATGATTTATAATTTTCTTCCCAAGTTCTGAACAGTCCATTCTATCTTGCAATTGTCTTCACTTCCTCAGTATTTAGAAGTTCTGTAACTACATTATATTCTCCCTCTTTTTCGTTTGTGGTTGTTCTCATTTGCCAATTGATGTCTCTGTTTCCCTGTTTATACTCTTGTAAGTTTATTTTGTTTTGGATACTTCCATAACTGGGTTGGCCTCTGGGTTATGTTATCATGTGTGTTAATGGTCAGTTGTTTGCTGTAGTTAGTTCTCTGTCCAAAGGACTTCCTTTAGCATCTCTTGTAAGGTTGGTCTTATTTTAATGAATTCCTTTAATTTCTGCTTATCTGGAAATGTCCTAATTTCCCCATCAAATATGAAGGACAATTTTGCTGGGTATATAATTCTTGGTTGGAATTTTTTTTCTTTCAAGACTTTATATATACTATTCCATTGCCTTCTAACCTACATGGTTTCTGGCAAGAAATCCAAGCTTAGTCTTATTGGTTGCCCTTTGCAGGTAACTTCATTTTTCCTGCTGCTTTCAGGGTTCTTTCTTTGTCTTTGGTTTTGGTGAGTTTGATGATGATATGTCTTTGTGATTTTCTTTTGGAGTTTATCCTGTTTGGGGTTTGTTGGACTTCTTGAATGGATATATCCTTATCTTTCATCACATCAGGGAAATTCTCTTCCAACAAATCTTCGATAATTTCCTCTGTACTTTTATTTGTCTCTTCTTGTTCTGGAATTGTAATTACACAGAGGTTATTCCTCTTGATGGTTTCACACATGAATCTTAGGCTTTCTTAATTTTGTTTTGATGTTTTTTTCTGATTGATCCCTTCCAAAGAAGTATTGAGGTATTTGTCTTCAATCTCACTATTTCTGTCTTCCATTGATTCCATTTTACTCCTTTACCTGTTCCATGTGTTATCTATTTCTGGAAATTTAGTATTAATATGCAGGATTTCTATCTGTAGACTTTGTATCATTTCTAGTTTTTCATTTATTTTGTCATTTTTTTCTTGTATTGTTTTCTGAAATTGTTCTAGGGTTTTGTTTGTGTTTCCCTTAATTTTGTCAGTTTTTTCCTTGATCTATTTCTCAATCTGTAGAAGGTCTAAATATAATTCTTTCTAATTCCTTATCAGGGATTTCCAATGCTGTGTCTTCCTCAGAGATGTGTTTTGGGTCTGTATCCTGATCCCTTGTTTCTACTTCTTTATCTTGTGTCTTTGTGTGGACTGTGATGATCTGTTATTTCCAAGATGTTGTGACATTGTTGCATTTGAGTTTATTTCATGATTGTATGTTGGGGTAATTCACTCAAGATTTTTGTTTTCTTTGTTTTGTTTGGATATATCTGAATAAACAGGGTACATGCTCCTCTATTTGCTAGTTGGCAGCACTTATGCACTCACCATCTTTCTCCTGGTGGGTGTGATAGAGAATGAGAGTGGTGCACAGATCTTTGTTAGCTGTTTATGAAGAGTAATTAAGGGTGAGTCAGTGTTGTATTGGCTGTCATGTGTCATTGGCCAGTTGGTGCAGGAGCAAGTAGTGACCCTCACTCAGTAGGTGGGCTGTGGGAGGTGAGGGTATGGTTGGGTCATATGGCCATGTTTGCTGTCTCCCACTCAGACAAAAACAACAAACAAAAAGGTAAAAATGAGGACAAAAAACACACATCATTTAAACATATAGGAACAATCACAAAAAGAGAAAGGGTAAAAAAGAAAAAAAAAAGGAAAGCCTATAAATGAAAAAATATTTTTAAAAAATTCTTTAAAAAGACAAAAGAAATATAAATAGAAAAAAAACACAATATTTTTTCTCTTCCTTTTCTGGAAGTCTGATCACATTTAAGTTATTCCTTTCCATGGTGTCTCAATAATTATTAGGCTATCTACATTTTTTTCTTTCCTTTTTTGGTTGTTCCTCTAAGAGATTAGTATTAAGAGATTTGTCTTTGGTTTCATTAATTCTGTGTTCCATTGATTCAGTTCTATTCCTTTTGCTGTTGTTGTATGGTTTCTAATTTCCTATTTATTTTGTCAATTTGTCCTTGTATTTATTATTATTATTATTATCTTTCTAGAATTTTGTCTGTGTTCTCCTTGATTTTATCTTTGTTTCCTTGAGCTTTCTCTCCGTTCATTTAAGGTACTGAAATGTAATTCTTTTGAATTCCTTATCAGGTAGTTGCAGTAGCATTTCTTCCTCCATAAGAGTTTCTGGTCCTGTATTTTGGTCTCTTCTTGAGCCATCTTGTCTTGTTTCTTTGTGTGATTTGGAGTTGCCTGTGGCCCCTGAAACATTATAATGTTATTGTATTTATTTTTTGATTGTATGCCAGTTTGTATTGTTTTGTTTTAAAATATTGAGGCAACAGTTCGTGCATGCTATTGTGGTCATTAGTTTGGCAGCACTATGGTACTCACCACCTGTCTTGAGGTGGCTTTGGTACTGATGTCAGTGTAGGTACAAGTCTCTTATTGCTGGTCATATAGAGCAGCTGAGTTCAAGTTGGGGATATGTTGGCAGCTGTCTGTCATTGGTGCAATGGTGCTGGAGTGAGTAGTGGCTCTTGTCCAATGGGTGGGGCAGCAGGTATGGCAAGTATGGCTGGGTAGGGTTGCTGGTTCCTGACTGCAGAGGAAAAAAAGAAAAAGAAAGGAAAAAGAGGGAGAAGATAAAGGAAAGAAGAAAAAATAGGAGGGACATCTAAGAAAAAAGAAAAATGGACAAGAGAACAGAGGAAGGGTGTGAAAAAAGGCATAGTGCTGGCTCAAGTTCTAGCCATCAAACATGGCTGTGGTGGGAATGCAGTGCTCACTTCATAGATGTGCATATTGCCAAATGTAGAGGGTCAGGGGTAGATGTAGGTGGCAGGGGGCGGGGCACCCACTCCACATGATAAAAAAAATACAGAGAAGAAAAACAGGAGAAGAGGGAAAGGGGAAAAAAAAAGTTTTAAAATAGAGTGGGGGGAAGAGGGAAGAACTAAGGAGAAATGAAGAATGAGCAAGAAAAAAGAGTAGAAAAAATGGCAATGTGTTGGAGCAAGCATTTGTTTACCAAAAAGTACAAGAGGAATGTGGAACTCACACCACAGAGGTGCATACCACTGTCCACAGAAAGATGGGGTGAGTGCTGTTGACTGCGGAATCAGTGGGGGCAGGAACCCACTCTCCTAAATCCAAAAAAAAAAAAAAAAAAAAAATCAAACAAGTAAAGGGATGTAGAGGAAAATAAGAAAAAAAAAAGAAGAAATGGAAAGAGTAAAGAACTAAAAAAGAAGAAAGAAAAAAATAGGAGAAAAAGAAAAGCAGGGCACTACTGGCAAAAATGCCTGTGGCCAAATACAGCTGCATGGAACACAGCACTCACTCCACAGGAGCATGCACTGTCTACCAGGGAGATATGGGGGTCAGTGCTTCTAATTGCTGAAGCAGCAGGGGGAGGGATGCCCACTTCCTGGAATCAAAGAAAACAGAAAAGGGGAGGGAAGATAAAGGAAAAGAAGAAAAGGGTGGGAGAGGGAAGAACTAAGGTAGAATCTAAAGTGGAAAAGAAAGAAAAAAATAGTGGCATAGCATTGGCAGTAGGAGGGTCAATCAGCCACCAGGCAGGTAGTGGTGAGTGGGGCCATGCCTGTGATCACTGTGAGGTTGTTCAGGGTAAGTGGGGAGATCACACCTCTCTGGTCACTAATCATTGATGTCGGTTCAGCACAATCCTGGACAAGCGGAGATGGTTATCTGGTTCTTACTTGCATCAGAATTTTGCTTACAATAATTCAAAATGACCACACTGTGTCAGTTGGCAGTTCACTGCTCCATATGCCTCCTTATTTGCTGTTTTTTTTGTTCAATCTCTTTCTCTAATTGTATTTCACCTGTTTCTTTATCATTTTCTTTGTAGCTCTGGGGTCTAGGACGCTCATCCATATCTGTTTCTCATGGTTTCTTGAGTCTTTATTGTAAAGGGCCTGGATCATATATCTGTCTAGTCTGCTATCTTTGATCTGCCTCTAGGTTTCAATCTTTACGAAAGCAGATCACCAGGCCTTTCTTCTGTAGTGGCACTGGGTGGTTTTGAACTAGTAACCTTTAGGTTAGTAGCTGAGAGTAAACTGTTTGTGTCACTAGAGAAGAGCAGAATGGAGGAAATAAAAACAGCACAAGGAAATATTTGGGAATGAGGAATATAATCATTATCTTGATTGTAGTGATACTTCCACCAGTGCATGCATATGCCAAAGCTTATTAAATTTATACTTTAAATATGTGTAATTTACTGTATGTCAGTATGACTCAATAAAGCTATTAAACAGTTGTTAAATGGAGAGAAGAGAGCAACGATAAATCAGTTTAAGTGATTATGATTAATAACCCCCAGGGCCTGAAATGAAGGATTAGAAGGAAAAAGCCTATTTTGCTGGTGCTATGTGGTGCTGTGTTTCAGTTTTAACATTAATTTTGTAATTGTAAAGGAGTTCTGGTGGCATAGAGGTTAAAGCATTCAGCTGCTAACCAAAAGTTCAGCAGTTTGAGCCCACCAGCTGCTCTGAGGAAGAAAGATGAGACAGTCTGCTCCCATAAAGATTTACAGCCTTGGAAACTTTTTGAGGACGTTCTATCCTGTCCTAAAGTGTCACAGTGAGTCAGAATTGACTTGATGGCAGTGGGTTTGGTTTGGGGTTGGAATTGTAAAAAATAACTTGGGCTAAAATCTGTTTGTGTTCTGCTTGTTTCCACTGGCATCCAAACATTGGACATCTCAAAATTTGAAATACTGAAAAGTTGTAAAGGGTCTCTATTTTTGTTACGCAAAGGAAGTAAATTACCCAGAGGCCTTCCTCTTTTCCTCTCTTGATCTTTAGGTTTTCCAGCTCATATTATGTTATGATTTTATAATGTATTATGAAGGAACGTGAAATTATCTTTAGCTCAGATGCTCAAGGAAAGCTGGTCACACTCTGAAAATAATCAAGGATTAAAAGGAGGCCTGGTTAAGCACTCAGCTGCTAATTGAAAAGTTAGAATTTCAAACCCATCAGCCACTCCACAGGAGATGAATGTGGCAGTCTGCTTCCATAAAACATTTACAGCCTTGGAAATCCTATGGGGCAGTTGAATCAGCAACAAGTTTTTTGGGGATGGAGTATTAAGACAAGCACTTTACACTTGGCAATGCCCAGATGAATTGTTTTTAAATTCTAACCCCTTCCTTATGCACATGCTCTGAGTGAGGGCAAAAAAATCATCCCAGTAAGGGTTCCACTCTTCTTGGCTCTCCCTATATTCTCACAGGAACCTCATACTAAAGTCCATTTTAAAAGGACTAACTTGTCCCCACACCCATAATTGCTTGTGGAATACTTTCATTCATTAAACAAATATTTATTTTACATTTATTATGTTTTGTATGTTGAACAAAACATAAAAAGTCTCTGCCTTCCAGGGGGTAGTGTCCCCATGACCATGTATAGGGTTAGCAGACAATGTTTCTACATGCATATTTGTATGAACTATAAGAACGACCGGGTGTATAGCAGAGCTGACAAGGGACAAGGTTTTGGTGGCTTCTTGGCCACAGCCAGCTACCCTGAGGGAACGAGCAATTGGACTTGTGGGCTCAGGACCATGGTCGCAGGGGACATCAAGCTCAACTGGTATAACATACTACACAAAAACATTGTTCTACAACCTACTTTGGTGAGTGGTGACTGGGATCTTAAAAGCTTACAAGTGGCCACCTAGATGCAACAATGGGTCTCTCCTCATCCAGAGCAAAGAAGAATAAAGAAAGCCAAAGATGGATGGAAACAAATAGTCCAAGGGACTGGTAGATCACACAATCCTCAGCCTATATAACCATGAGACCAGAAGAACTAGATGGTGCCCAGCTACCATTGTCAACTACTCAAAGGGGGATTGGTGCAGGAGATTCTGGATAGAGTGAGAGAACAATGTGGAACAAAACTCAAAATCATTTTTAAAGAAGACCAGATTTGCTGCTCTGATAGAGCCTGGTGAGACCCTTGAGACTATGGTCCCTAGCCACCCTTCAGGTCTGGAATTTAACTCACTCCTTTGGCTTCCAGCCAAACAATACAGAGGCATATGGGGTGAACATTTACATCAGGTAGATACACTCCTTGGAGCAATCAATCATGAGAGAACAGAATTTTTTTTTACACAGAGAGACAGTTCAGGGGGCTGAAGTGCATGGGAGGGAAGGACAAAAGGAATAGGTAACTACGTGGAGGAAATGGGTGGGTAGAGAACTGTTACGATGTTATGAGAGAAAATGTGTATGAACTGCTGTATGAAAATAAATTTCCTCTGTAACTTTCACACAAATCATAATAAAAAAATAAAATAAAGTCTCTGCCCTCATGGATGTTGGGGAAAGAGTGAAAATAAATGTTGAATAGAAGAATATTCATAGTGTATTCATAACGTATTAGTTTCCTATGGCTGCCACAATGAATTGCCACAAATTGAGTGGTTTAAAATGATGGCAATTTATTCTCTTACAGTTCTGGTAGGAGCTCTGGTAGCATAGTGGCTAAGGCACTTGACTGCTAACCAGAAGGCTGGCGGTTCAAACCCACCAGCCACTCCTCAGAAGGAAGATGGGGCAATCTACTTCCATAGTGATACTGCCTCAGAAACCCAAGGAGGGGTCACTAGGAATCGGGTCCAACTCGACGGCACATAACAACAACAAAAACAACACAGTTCTGGAAGATAGAAGTCCAAAACCAAGGTATAGGTAGGCCCATGTTCCCTCTGAGTGTCTAGGAAAGAATCTTTCTTTGCCTCTTCCTAGCTTCTGGTGATTGCTGTCAACCATCGGCATTCCTTGGCCTGTAGTTGCAGCACTCCAATTTCTGTGTCCCCCTCCACATCACTGCCTTCCCTCTGTGTCTCTGTGTACTCACGAGACCTTTTCATAAGGACCCCACTCATTGGGTTTGGCCCATCCTAAGCAAATATGACCTCATCTTAAATGATTACAACTGCAAAGACAATTTTTAATTAAGATCACATTCTGAAATTCTGGGTGGATATGAATTTTGGGAACACTATTCAAGTTGTCTCGGAAGGAAGATAGGGCAATCTACTTCCATAGTGATACTGCCTCAGAAATCTAAGGAGGGATCACTATGAGTTGGGTCCAACTTAAAGGCACATAACAACAACAACAACAACATTCAAGTTCTGGAAGCTCTGGTGGCATAGTGCCTAAGGCATTTGGCTGCTAACCAGAAGGCTGGTGGTTCAAACCCACCAGCCACTCTTTGGAAGGAAGGTTAGGCAATCTAGTTCCATAGTGGTACTGCCTTGGAAACCCAAGGAGGGGTCACTATGAGTCGGATCTGACTCAATAGCAGTGAGAGGGAGAGAGAGATTCAAGTTTTGGTGGTGCAGTGGTTAAAAGCATTCAATTGCTAACCAAAAAGTTAGCAGTTCAAATCCATCAGCACCTCCTGGGAGAAGGATGAGGCTATCTGCTTCTACAAAGATATACAGCCTTGGAAACCCCATAGGCAAGTTCTGCTTGGTCCTATAGGGTCAGTATGAGTCAGAATTACTCATTGGCAGTGAAGTTTCTTTTTCTTTTCTTTTTTTTTTTTTTTCAATTCAACCCAGTACACATGGAATTGGAAGTACTGCTTTTAATAAGCAATGCAATGCAAACAGAATACCAACTATCCTTTTCCCTGTGGCTCTGCCATGCTCAGGAGGGTAAGTTACCAGAGAGTAGTCTCCAGGGAACACACATGAACTCTTAATTTGGTCTCTAACACTTAAGCATCCCAACAACTGCTTCAGACTTTTTTCTTACCCTCTTCAACTTCAATGCTCAAGTCCTCCAGGTGTGTAGTAAGTTAAGGTTCATGAAATTTTATTTCTGGTAGGCTGCAGGTATGTTCTAGGCCCTTGCATTAGCATGAGAGTATTCTTGGCATCTATTGTTTTGTTCCCAGCCTGTATTCTGGAGTCTTCAGCTGAAACTGAGTCACAAAAAGGTCCATTTTAATATCCTGTTAGAGATTATAGATTGTGGACATTTTACAACAGGAAAAGATCATCTAATTTAGATGGAAAAAGGATTTTATCTCTCATTCTGTAGTCAGATGATTGGTAGTGGCTGTCTGGAATGAGAATGAGTAACAAGACTCAAGCTGAAGAACGTTGAGAGAGCATTGAATCCACCAAGGGTGAGAGACAGGACATTGCCAGCTGCATGCTGGGTGTCAGCCATAATCCAGTCATCTTCAGGATGAGGAATCTAGACTGTCTCAAAAAATGAGTGAGTGTAGACTTCTGGTAAAATGGAAGAATAAGGAGACAAGCTCCACAGACCCTCTTCAACAAAGAAAAGAAAAACTAATTGACAGAGATACAGAAGATAATCCTAAGCCCTAAAATTTGAAAGGAAGTATGCAGAAGTGGATTAGGCACCAATTAGTGGAAAAACCTGAACAAAAACAGTGAGTACAGAGACAGTTGGAGCAGTGGACTGTCAACAGCCTGCATATTTCCAAGTGGTGTTGGGACCTGAGCATTGACCTAAAGATCAGCCCTGCTTGCCAAGGATTGCAGGGATGACTGCACTGGTGACCCTGGTGACTAGGATGACTAGCTGGTGACTAGGTGTTTGGACTTTCAGCTGTCTGGAGGGTGCAGCCATTTTGAATGTTTACAAGCAATGACCATTTTGGATTTTAAAGTGACAGCATTCTCATTTAGATTCCAGGGACCTAAGAATAGGCTCCATTTGCCAAGGATAGCCAAGGGACATATGGGAGGCAGACAACAGGAAATGAGACAAGTGGTGAGTGTATAAGTGCTGCCAACTAGCGTAAAGAGGAGCACAATACCCTATGTAGATAAAACACAAAGAAAACAAAAATCTTGGGCAAATCACTCCAACATGCAATCACTGATTAAATATAAACACAAAAATGCCACAATGCCTTGGAGAAAACAGAGCATCACTGTCCACACAAAGAAGGAAGATAAAGCAGGAGAAACAAGGGACAAGGATACAGACCCAAAACACATCTCTTAGGAAGAAGCAGCATTGGAATTCCTGACAAGGAATTCAAAAGAATTATATTTAGGTACTTTCAATGAATTGAGAGACAGATTGAGGAAAACACTGGCAAAACTGGGGAAAATACAGAGAAAACCCTAGGAAAATTTTGAAAGACAATACAAGATCAAAATGACAAAATAAATGAAAAATTAGAAATGACACAAAATCTACAGACAGAAATCCAGAAGATTAATACCAAATTTTCGGAAGCAGTAACACATTGAACAGGCAAAGGAATAGAATTGAATCAAAGGAAGACAGAATTAGTGAGACTGAAGGTAAATACCTCAATACTTTTTTGGAAAAGGAACAATCAGAAAAAAGATCAAAACAAAATGAAGAAAGCCTAAGGCTCATGTGGGATACCAACAAAAGGAATAACCTACATGTAATTGGAATTCCAGAACAGGAAGAGAAAAAGAAAACCACAGAAAAAAATTGCTGAAAATTTGTTCGAAGAGAATTTTCCTGGTAAGATGAAAGATGAGAATACGTTCATTCAAGAAGTCCAATGAACTCCAAACAGGATAGACCCCAAAAGAAAATCACCAAAACATATCATCATCAAACTCACCAAAACGAAAGACAAAGAAAGGATCCTGAAAGCAGAATGGGAAAAATGAAAAGTTACCTACAAGGGGCAACCAATAAGACTAAGCTTGGATTTCCTGGAAGAAACAGTGCAGGCGAGAAGGCAATTGTATGGTATATATAAAACTCTGAAAGAAAATAATTTCCAACTGCCAAAGGAGCAGGGAAGTCACATCTTCTGACCCCTTCTAACCCCACAAGAGGAAGACAGAATCACCATCAGTAGCCCAAGGCCTAGTCCTGCGAGGCCAGACATGATGTCTCCCTCCAGCCCTTTCACCAACCCTGACACCAACTATTCCTCCTGTAGCACTCACCATCTTTCTGCTGGGTTCGATAATTCACTGCAGTGGCCACACAGAACTCACAGATTATGGCATTTATTAGGGAAGCACCAGGCTACAATTCAAATTCAGGAAAAATGCTCAGTCTCTCTCAGCTCGCTGTCTCTCAGCCAACAGTCTCTCACAATTTCTCTCCCAGCAGTGTATGTCTCTTGGTGTCTCTCTCAGCAATGCATGTCTTTCGCATCTCTTTCCCAGCAGTGCATGTCTCTCGGGAGTGAGTGTCTCTCAGGAGCACATTTCTCTCAGGAGCGCATTTCTCTAGGGAGTGTGTTTCTCTCAGCAGCACATCTTTCTCAGCCAGTAGACAGAGAGACACATCTGCCTCTAGGAGGCTTCCTTTTGAGCCTTGCAGAGTGGCCAAACTAGCCAATCATAACATCAGATTTCTAAGCACCTGAGAGAGAGCGAACTTCCCAGAACATTGCTTTGTGCCACTGCCAACAGAAATACCCCAGGTGGATAACATTTACAATCAGGAGCTCCTCACTTGCTCACAGCAAATTCCACCATGGAGTTTACAAAGACTAGAAAATCCATACCAGGTAATTTACTACACCGCACCAACAAAAAATTATATACCCAGCAAAATTGTCACTCTAATATGATGATGCAATTAGGACATTTTCAGATATGCAGAAATTAAGGGAATTTGTTAAAACCAGACTGATCTTACAAGAAATGCTAAAGGGAGTCCTTCAGACAGAGAACAAACAACAGCAATCAACTAACCATTAACACACATGATGACATAACCCAGAAACCAACCCAGTTATAGAAGTATCCAAAGTAAATAAGCCTACAAGACTATAAACAGGGAATCTGAGACATCAATTGACAAATGAAGGCAACTACAAACCAAAAAGAGGGAAAAAACTGGGTAGTTACAGAACTTCTAAATGGTAAGGACTTCAAGACAACTACAAGATAGAATGGACTGCTGTAAACTTGGGAAGAAATCATAAATCACAGGGTAACCTCAAAGAAAAATGATAAACACTCACATCAAAATTAAAAAAATGACCAGTACAAATATTTAGCAAATACTAAAACAATAGCAACAAAGCAAGTGATAACACAGTTCATAAACAAAACGAGCTCAGCACAGAAAATTATATGGGACGAAGACATCAACACCACAAGAATCACATAACAAAATGACAGCAACAAATTCATACTTGTCAATAATTACATATCTGACAAGGGACTTATCTCTAAAATTTATGGAAAACTGTAACACTTCAACACCACAAAGATTAACAATCCAATTTGTAAATGGTCAGAAGACATGAATGGACACTTCACCAAAGAGGATATTCAGGAAGCCAGCACATACATAAAGAAATTTTCATGATCATTAGCCATCAGAGAGATGCAAATCAAAACAACAATGAGATACCATCTTGCCCCAGCACTAATGGCAAAGTTCAACAAGACAGAAAATAAAAAATACTGACTAGGATGTGGAGAGATTGGGACTCTCATACACTGCTGGTGGGACTGTAAAATGATGCAACCACTGTGGAAAACAGTATGGCAATTCCTTAAAAAGCTGGAATTAGAAATACCATTTGACCTAGCAATTCCATGACTAGGTATATATCCTAAAGAAGTGAGAGCCAGGACAAGAACAGATATATGCACACCCATGTTCATCACAGCAGTATTTACAATAGCAAAAAGATGGAAACAACCTACATACACATCAACAGAAGAATGGATAACCAAACTGTGATACATACACAAAATGGAATACTAAGCAGCCCTAAAGAATAATGTAGAATCTGCAAAACAATGCATAACATGGAAGAACTTGCAGGATATTATGCTGAATTAAACAAGTCAATTGCAGAAGGACAAATATAGTATTAGTTCATTATTGTAAAAAGTTAAGGAAAGGTTTATATATGGAAGGGAACTTTCTTTGTTGGTTACCAGGGTGGGAGGGGTGGAGAGAGAACACTGTGAAAAAAAACATTGACCCATGTCACTTTAGTTTGTGTATTTACTGTACATAAATTATATTTCAATAAAATGCACTTAAAAAATGAGTGAGTGTAAATAACAAGTCAGTTAGAAGTTTCTGCTGCATTCTATGGCATCATCTCTAATATAAGGCCTAAATTTCTAGACGTGCTGCTGAAAGAGACACGGGCTCCTGAGACACGCATTGCTGGGAAAGAGATGCAAGAGACACGCATTGCTGAGTGAGACACCGAGGGACCAGCACTGCTGGAAAAGAGACTGTGAGAGACTCTTGGCTGAAGGACGGTGGGCTGGGAGAGAGACTGAGCGTTCTTCCTGAACTTGAGTTGTAGCCTGGTGCTTCCCTAATAAACCCTGTAATCTGTGGAAAAAAAAAAAAAAAAAGGCCTAAATTTCTGAATTGACAACCAAGATTGAGAATTGGCTATGATATATTCTTCCAGCCTTATCTTATGCTACTTCCCTGGCCCTCTATATATTCTGAGATTAGTGACAATGCACTGCCTGTCTTCCCTTAAACCCACAGTGAACTTCTATGCCTGTATCATTTTGGTTATTTAATGCCACTCCCTCTACTTAGAATGGTCAGTTCCCAATTTCCCTACTAAACCACTACCTCTTCCATGAAATTCTCCCTAAGCATCCACATTTCCCTTCATAACTCTTGGACAATGCCTCTAATAGCACTAATGCACTCTGCCAGATACAATGAGATGTTTATGTGTTTGCAATTGCTCTCTGTCAGAGACAGCTACATCTCTTCCCTTATCATTTCTCTGCTTCCTCTTTACTGGTAAAATCTCTGTTCTTTAGCTAGACACACAGATGCTAGAATAAAGATGAGATTCCTAAGCCTCTTTTTAGCTTGGTATGTGTCCATATGACTAAGTTCTGACCAATGTTCTGTAAGCTAAATATCATATGCAATCTCTAGCAAATAACTTTAAGGGGAAGGCCTTGCAATCCTTCATTTCCATTCATCCTTGTTACTTTCTGGAATGCAGCCACGATAATGGAGGCTTAAACAGACACATTAAACCATGAGATAAATGCCACGTGTTGAAGATGATGGAGTAGCTAAATAAAAAAGAATGACAGACAAGTCTGGGCCTGGCTTGCTTATCTCCTTATCATTGTTTACCCAAGAGGAGACAAATGTCTGTTCTGCTAAAGACATCGTTAAGTTGGAATTTCTTTCTCTCATAGCCAAATTACAACCATTATATCAATCTCTCCTCTGCAGCCAACCTCACTCCTCGCACTAGGCAATGAGCTCATCAAAGAAATGAACTCCAGCGGGTGGATGCAGATTTGAAAGTTCACAACACCCAAGTAAGACTAATGTATGATAGGCTTGGGAAGAACCAAGGAGTAATGAGCCTTCTGGCAAACGGAAAGCTGTTCAAATTACAAGCATAACTAGTTTAATGTTTTCCACCTATTCAATGGATTAGCAAAGCTTTTCCATGAAGCCTTTTATTACCCTTGAGTTAATAATAAAAGTTTTCCTCTCTTGAATATCTGTAACACTGTATTTTAATGATATCTCAACCTTGTTTGTTATTGTTACTTGCCGTTAAGTTGACTCCATGCAACCTTATGTATAATGGAGCAAAATGTCTCCGAGTCCTGCACCATCTTCATGACTGCTGTATGAGCCCATTGTTGTGGCTATTGTGTCAATCCACCTTATTGAGGGTACACCTCATTTTGGCTGAGCCTTTATATCCTTCATTATGATGACTTAAAAGCTCACTTCACATACCTAACAATTTAATTAACTCCTTGAGGTCAGGGATTTTATATATACATATATAATTTAATCTGTATGTCCTCCATGATACCTCAAGTGTCAATAAACATTTGCTGAATTACTTCTGCATCAATAGAGGTAAGCAATGGCTCGTAAAACACACAAGAAAAATGACTTCAACTCCACATTCATTTTTCAGCTTTTCCCAGAGTGGGATCTAAAAACCAAAGGTGGTACTGCCTTGTCTGACTGACTCCCAGTTGCTGATAAACATAATGAAGGTGGACAAGCATCAGGACATTGATGCTGCAGCTCCTACAGTAAAGGCTTAGCGATGACACAGTCAGCTGACTCAGGCAGGGGCTTTGGTGCCAGCTTTATCCTGCAGAAATTCTGCTTGTTTCTTCTAGTTGTTAAACAAAGTAGAAACCCACCTGCTCAGGCTGAGCAACTGTTTTCAATCAATAATTAAGTAACTTTAAGGTCCAGATCTATAACAGCTTATCAATATTTTCACTGAAAAGGAATCAATATAGACAGAGGGAAGCATCCAAGTAAACCTTCTAATGGCTGTGTTTGGGCTGTGAGAAGTAAATTAATTGATTAAATGAGTGGCCAATATTGGCTGGCCGATGAAATTCTTTTTTCACTTTCATAAACCTTAAAAAGAACCCAGTTTAACACTCTCCCTTGGTGTTATGTTACCTTGATAAAGTTCTCTTCTAAATGTTCTACTCAAGAGGGGGCACTCACTTATATTAATGAAAGAGAGTTCCTGAGTTAATAATGATTGATAACTAACGACAGGTATTGTGTCTAGTGCTTTATATGAATCATCTCGTTTAATACTGACAAAATCCTAAAACAAACTTTTGCCATCGAGTTGATTCTAACTCATGGTGACCCCGTATGTGTCAGTGTAGAACCATGCTTCCTAGGTTTTCATGGTTGTGACTTTCAGGAGATTGCCAGGACATTCTTCCTCTTTTTGAACCACCAACCTTTCAGTTAGTAGCCCATGCTTAAACATGTGCACTAGGTAGAGAGACTCCAACAAAACCCTAGGAGGCGAAATTATTATTTTTTATTAATATTTATTAATATTAATAATAATTATTATTATTCCCACTATGTAAATGAAGGATCAAAGACTTCAAAAAGTGAAGTTTTTGCCAGTTGCTGCCAAGTCACTTCTGACTCATAGCAACCCTATGATGTCAGACTAAAACTGTGCTCCTCAGGGTTGTCAATGGCTGACGTTTCTGAAGTAGAAAGCCATGCATTTCTTCCAACCTTGCAGTTAGCAGCTAAGCATATTAACCATTAGTACCACCCAGGGACTCTAGAAAAGTGAAATGCTTGTGCCAAGTCACAACACCTAGTAAGAGTTACAGCCAGTACCTCTACCTTGTTCAAGTATTTCCTGCCCTATTCAGCCTCCTCTTACACTACCTAATATGCTAGTATTATCCAACCTGCCTTTCTCACCACTTTGCACCCTACTACTAATGTTCAACTCTTACAATGATGAAGTTTTTGCTCATAGTGAGTGTAAATGTAATATGAGTAACCTCTTTGGATTCCATTTACTTATTTCCATTTAGCCAGTTGTTGCAGTCACTCAGAATATTCCTGGAGATTTATCTTGAGTCCACAGAAGTCACCAGCTCTGTAATCTGAATGAATTTGGTTATAATTCAGCTTTAAGATTTACTGGCTACACAATCTTGGGCAAGTTACTTGTCCTCTCTAAGCCTCAGTATATGAATTTACATGTTTGGGATAATAATATTCCACAGGTGTTGTGAGGATTAAATGAGATTATCCATATAGAGCATGTTTGGCACATATTAATCATGATTATCTTCTGAGAACAAATTTTATGCCCACAGAAATTACTTAGAAACAAATCCAATAAAGAAAAGAGAATGATTCCGTTTGAGTGCAAGAAAAAATGAAGTGTGCCTCTAAAACACTCCCACGGTGTGTTTGATTGCCTTGTCCACGGGCCATGAAGATTCCAGAGTGGGTTTCTAGACATGCCAGAGCTTTACTACATCCTTGGCAGAAGTGTACAGCCTCCCAAGATGACCATTTAAGGCTAATACACATCTAAATATATAATTTCTGAGTTTACTTTTTATAAGCAATAAAATGGATGGATCTCACAAACATAATGTACAGTGAAAGAAGCCAGAAAAATAGGAGTATATACTGTATGACCCCATTTATAAGAAGTTCAACAGCAGGCCAAACTAATCTATGGTGATAGAAGGCAGAATAGCGGTTACCTCTGGGGAAGTATTATTGAGCAAGAAAAGATAGGAGGCAGCCTTCTGGGTTACTTGAAATATTCTGTATCACGAACTGGATGGGAGCCATGAGCATGTACACATGTGAAACGTTATTGAGCTGTACACTTAAGATTAGGGCACTTCACTATGTTATTCCTCAATTAAAAGCTCTTTATTAGAGTCATACATTGTGTTTATCATCCAAATGAATGACTTTTCTCCCTAGCCCTACTGCACTCTGGAGATTGAGTTGGGTTTTTCATGAGACAGCAATGGAAAAGGCCAATGAAAACTGGTCAATTTGAGATGAAAAACTGGGTTTGGACTCTGTAGTGGATGTATACACAGTCTGTTGGCTTCTAAAACAGTGCTGGCCCTCACTTTCAAGAATTTATTTGGAGATTAGAGTTCACATTTGCCAAACAGAAGTGAAAATTCTTTGTCCAGCCCCAATTTCAGGGTCTTTAGATTCAGTGTGCATGGATGTATATGTGTTCTTTTCTTTGCATGCAGATGTACAAACTAGCTTCCTTTAGTATAATGGGAGAAGGTTTTCCTAAATGTGTATGTGGTACACATTTGTCAATTAGGACATACCTATGAAAGGCTGGGTCTGCATCTTTAATATTTCACTAAAGAGAGTGAGAGACCACAGAGTTGGAAGGATCCTTAGCAGCAGAAAACATCCAGCCCATCTTCCCCCCCCCCCCCCCCCCCCCGCCGTCAGAATTCCTTTGTAGCATCCCTGGCTGAGGGCCAGGATATGGCAACGAAGTTTAATTAAAATACCCAGAGAGTTTCCATCTTGTTTGCCACTGGGTCATCTGAGGATGTATGAGGCTGAAGGATGGATATGGGCCGAGAAAAGAGAAGAGCCGCCAAATAGTTTTTATGTGTAATCAATACAGAACAATTCAACAGCAGTAAGAATTGCTACATCTCCCCTTGGGCTCTCTGCCCTGTCTTCTAAAGCAAGACACATTAACTTTAGAGTGATTCAGTGTTCAGGTTGTTGAAAATAGGCATGTCAGAGAAATGCAAAAGTTGCACTGGCATTTTAGGCTTGCTCTGCCCTTCAGCGGCAATGGAAATTTTACCTCTCATAACATCTGATGCGGTCACCAAGGGTATTTCAGCTGCCCTCAGCTACTGGGAGACACTGTACTCACTTTCTGTCTTTGTAAATCCTTTTTTTCAAAGGTTTACCTTTTTTTTTTTTTTTTAATAATAATATATACACATTCTCATCCATAAAGGTTGAAACTCCCTTTTCCACTTCTCTCTGCCTATCTTCATTATCTAGTACTGCTATAACAGAACACCCACAAATGAGTGGCTTTAACAAAGAGAAATTTCTCAGTTTAGGAGGCTGGAAGGCTGACTTAGGCTGCCTGTTCTAGGGGAAATCTTTCTTGTTCTGTTGGCTCTGGAGTAAGCTCCTTGTCTCTTCTGTGCTTCTGTTCCTGGGTAATCTCCATGTGGCTTGGTGTCTCTCTTCCTCATCTCCACTTCTCTCTCTTGCTTATTTAATCTCTTTTATGTTTCAAAAGGGATTGTCTTGAGACACACCCTAGACTATCTGGTTTCATTAATATAACAAGGACAGCCCAATCTCAAAAGTACAATGGTGGAACCAGCACAAGATAGACATTTTCATTACAAATGAGAGAAATTGGAGGGAAAGAGGGGGTAATGGGCACCAAAAAAGTCCAAAACCCAACAGAACAAACTACATTATCTCTTAAGGCTTGAAAATAATACTTTGTTTTCTGAGACCATCTGAGCAATGGCTCATATTCATGGAACATGTCGATCTTACCATGTTCCCCATCATCCTGAATCATCCATCAAGCAGTGGACTTGATAGAAAGATGGAATAGCCTTCTGAAGACACAATTATAGCACCAGCTAGATGGCAATGCTTGAAGGAGTGAGAAAATGTTCTCCAGGAGGCTGTATATGCTCTAAATCAGCATTCAGTATATGGTGCTGTTTCTCCCATAGACAGCATTCATGGGTCCAAGAAAAAATGGGTCAAAATGGGAGTGGCATCACTCACTGTCACCCCTGCTTACCCATTTAGAAGATATTTTGCTTCCTGTCCTCATGACTATGCTCTGTGGATCTACAGGTCTTAATTTCAAAGGGAGAAATGCTCCCACCTGGAGACACAATACTCATTTCATTAAACTGGAAGTTAAGAATGCCACTTGCCCATCTTGGGTTACTCATGCTTATGGATCAACAGGAAAAGAAAGGGGTTACCATATTTGGTGGTATGATTGATCCAGATTACCCAGGGAAAATCAGGTTGACATTATTTAATAGAGGTAAGAAAGAGTATGTATAGAATATAGAAGATATCCTTTAGGGTGTCTCTCAGTACTACTACACCCTGTGGTTAAAGTCAATGGAAAACTACAACAACAATTTTGACATGACTACTAATAGCTCAGGCCATTCAAAAATGAAGATTTGAGTCATCCCACCAGTCATCCGATAACTCGCAGAAGTGTTTGCTGAAGGCAAAGAAAAAGCACAGAATGGGTGGCAGAAGAAGGTAGTTCTAAATATCAGTTTGACCATGTGACCAGCTCCAGAAACTAGGATTATCATTGTTATGAGTATTTCTTCCTTGTTTTATTATACATGTATGTGTGTGCATATGTATAGCAAATATCTTTATTTTATTCCCACCTTTATTCCATTATTTATTATAAACTGTAAATGGGAATTGTGTACTTGCAGTTGTATACATGTTAGTAGTATCATGTTAGGTTCAAATATTACTTTAAATTATTTAGAGATTATGTATGGTTTAAGCAGATATATACAGGTAATAAGTTGAAGTGGACCAGGATGGTTAAGGTTATGTGTCAATTTGGCTAGGCCATGATTCTCAGTGGTTTGGCAGATATTATGTAATCATCCTCCATCTTGGGATCTTATGTGAGCAGGCAATCAGTTTAAAGGGGAGTTTCCTTGGGGGCTGTGGCCTTCATCCAATATATATATATAGGTTTCTGGCAATGTTTGTTCTCTCTTGATCCTGCATCCAACTCATCATCCCTTGACTTCTGGTTCTTGGGAGATGAATCAACAGTCTACCACCTGACTGGCAGATTTGGGGATTCACTGGTTCCTGTAGCCCTACAAGCCAGCAGCTTTTCATCTAATATTCTGCTTTTGGGTTTGTCAAACCCTGCAACCATATGAGTCAGGAGAAAATTCCAGCTTGATGCCTGACTCACAGATTTGGAACTTACCAGCCTCTATAGCTGCATGAGTCATACCTTTGAAATAAATCTCTCTTTATATATATTTTATGTATGCTTCAGTGGGATTACTCTTCTATAGAACCCAGCCTAAGACAGTCCTTCTTGGAACTGCCCCTCCCCTGTGAAGCACACCTGAGAAGCATTCACTTATGCTTGGCAGAAAAAGATTTCCATGTGATAGAACGAAAAATCTTGAACTACAAAAGTGACCTGAAAATTGCACAGATCACTTACTAGCTGCTGATGGGTCACAACCGTGAATAATTATTGATCTGTGGAGTCTAAAGTGGAGATTAATTATTATTAATTAATTAATGCTTGTAAGAGTGCAAAAGACACATCTTAGAAGTAGATTATTTCTGTGTTTCCAATCTATACAGCCATGTTTTAAGTACTTACCACTGCAACATTTCTTTTAAATAGGAAACAGCCTAGTTAATATTTATATACCAAAATAAAACAATTGATAACATGCATCAGTTTTAAGAAAATCTCATTTTTTGTCCTTGTTACAAAGCAAGCTAGAGTAGTCATTAGAAAAAAATAGAAAGCTAATTAAATCTGTAGAGAGAGATAAATCAGGGTTGAAATGTATATTAAAGTAGAGCAGCCTTTTTTTAAAAAAAAAAAATTTGAAATATTTGCCTGGAAATCTTTATCACCTCAAAAAATGTTTAATGGAATATTCAATGTCCCAAAGCACTAAAAACAGATCAGTCATTGTTTCTGAATCTGGTAAGATGAATAAAAGAAGAAAAATCTCAAGCAACCGTATAGCATTAAAGAAAGAAGGCACATGAGCATTCCCAGGTACTTACTATGAATGAAAGGAACTCTGGTAGTGCAGTGGTTAAAGCATTTGGCTGCTAATCAAAAGATCAGCAGTTTGAACCCATCAGCCACTCTGTGGGAGAAAGATGAGGCAGTCTGCTTCTGTAAAGATTATACAGCCTTGGGAACTCTATGGGGCAGTTCTACTCTGTTCTATAGAGTCTCTGTGAGTTGGAATCAACTCAACGGCAGTGCTACTGCTGCTTTTTTTTTTTTTTTGCTGTGAATGATGATGCATGATACATACTAGGATAAGAGTAACAGCAGCTTTTTGCAATGTTTTTAGGATTAAATTAAATGATGGGCATAAAGAACATAGCCTAATGTCTAGCAGTTAACAGAAATTTACCAAATTGTAGCTATTTTGATCAAGATACACCCACACACATATACATCCATATGCATATACACTAACACATATGTGTGTGTTTACTTTTTTTTAAAGACCACAAAATCATTCAAATAAAAGTTGAAACATTTTTCTAATGCCTGCTAACCAGAAGCCTGGCGGTTCAAACCCACCAGCCACTCCTCAGAGGAAAGATGGGGCAATCTACTTTGATGGTGATACTGCCTCAGAAACCCAAGGGTCACTATGAGTCAGATCTGACTCGATGACAGTGAGTGAGTTAGTTTGAATGCAGCAATTAGAAAAAAAAAGTTCAAAAAATATAGGAAGATGAAAGGAAAAAATCAGGTCTCCCAAAATTAGCCAAATTTTGTTGAAAATTCTTCCATACTCTTCTCTCTAAATACACACTACACACACACACACACACACAAATCACACACACACTTTTATATAAGTGTCAGCATATTGTTTATGCATTTTGCAATCTGCCGTTTGAATCCAACATGTCATAGTGCTTGCAAGGGAGAAACTCTTACCTTCATTTTGTGGGAGTTGAGAAAGCCAAGGCTCAGAAAGGTTATGTACATTTTCCCAAAGTCAGTCATATCACTGCTAAAGGGGCAGAGTTGAAATTTTGAAATTTAAGCCTTAGTTTGCTTAATCCAGTTCCATTCTTTCCATGCAAAGAAGAAATACACAGCAATCCCAGTAATTGAAAATTCCCCTTAAGAAAAAGTCTACTGTACACAAATTTATTTCTCTAAACCTTTTCAGCAACTTGATTCCAAGATACATCAATGGCAAGCCTGTCGTGTTGGGAGTAATTTTTAAAAGAGAGAACTGGGGTTTGGGAATAGAAAAGGGAGGTAAAACAGATGGCAGAGAAAAGGGAGAAGATTTTGCACTGCAGCCTTGGGAAAGATAAGGGAAGATGAAGGAAGCCTTAGAACTGCACCTCTCTCCAAGGAGGGAGCAGCAATGTGTTTAGGAGGGGCTGGCAGCAACGGAGTAGTCCCTGGGTGCTGCAAATGGTTAAGCACTTGAATGCTCGCCAAAAGGTTGGCAGTTTAAAACCCATCCAGAGGCACTTCTGAAGAAAGACCTGGCAATATGCTTGGGAAAATTCACAGCTTGAAAATCCTATGGAGTGCAATTCTACCCTGTACACATGGGGTCTCTATGAACTGGGATTGACTTGAAGGTACCTGTTTTGTTTGTTTGTTGTTTGGTCACAGCAGGAGCCTAAGCAAAGCACCATGCAGGAAGAGAAGAGTCCTGCATACCTTCTCAGCACAGCACCAAAGGGACACTTCAATGCTTTTTCCAACTCAGGCAGCCAAAGAAGAGAAGTCCCAGCCAGAAAGGCATTGGACCAGAGGCTAGAGAATGAGAATCACAGAAAGACATATAAAAATGCTTGCTAGCCTGCATATTACCATTAAAGAAGCAAAAATAAAATAAATAGAAAAGGATAGCTCTCCTATTGAAATAGTAGAGATCAGAGATCCTGAAGTTTCATTCAAGCTAAATTAAGGTAAATAGAAATAAATATACCATGTATTACTACTAATTTCAGAGAAAAAAAAAAAGTTATTGGTTGACTATATTTAGTGTTTTTTTTATGGTTTAGTTTTTTAGTATGAAGGCATTTGTAAGAGCTTTCATTAGAATATTTCTGACTTTGATCTTAATAGTTCTATTTTCTCCTTTAAGGTTGTTGTCTCAAAAGTAAATTCTGTCACCATAGAGATTTTCCAAATCCAAGAGTCCACCATTAGGGAGTTCTTTACTAAGTAGTGAAATATCATTCATCTAGACTCTACTCATTTGGAATTTACAATAATTACAGTTGAGATGCTCACAATTTACCTTTTTAACATGCAATGAACAAAATAAAATAAATTCATAGGCAGTCCCTGGATTATGAACGAGTTCTGTTCCTAAATCTGTCTTTAAGTCAGATTTGTATGCAAGTCAAAAGAGTTGGGTATGGTTTATACCTAAAGGCAGTTAGTCAAATATTTGTCTTAGGAATAGTACACAATATCTTTCTATGAATTTAAAAAAAAACCCAAAACATTAAAGACACACTTCCAGATACATTAAAACATCTTTTATATAATAATACAATAATTATAATGTTTCAATGTGTATCCCAAAGTAGCATCCATTTGTTATTAGGAACCATTGTATGTACCCCAAATTTTAATATAATAGACTTTATAAGCTTGGATCTTAACTACAGATAGTACTTAACTCGGATGTTTGTAACGCTAGGATTTCCTGTACAGTTGACCCTTGAACAACACAGATTTGAAGTGTGCAGATCCACTTATAGGTGGATTTTTTTTTCAAGATATGGATCTTGGGGAAATTCATGAGCTCATAGACACTACACCAGAAGAATTAACAGAAGACGGCTTGATGGAGATGAGTGCTTCTGAACCAGTGCTAGATGATGAGGGAAAAAATGTAGAAGAAGCAGTGTCAGAAAAAAAAAAAATTGACATTTGACCATCTGGCAGAAGGATTTCAGTTACTCAAGACTGCTTTTGACATCTTTTACGACATGGACCCTTCTATGATACGTGCACTGAAACTAAAGCAAATGAAGAAGGACTGGTAGTATATAGAAACATTTTTAGAGAAATGAAAAAGCAAAAAAGTCAGGCAGAAATTATAATGTGTTTCCATAAAATTACACCAAGTGTGCCTGCCTCTCTTGCCTCCCCTTCCACCGCCTCCACCTCTTCTGCCTCTGTGACCCCTGAGACAGTACAACCACCCTTTCCTCTTCCTCCTCCTCCTTAACCCACTAAATATGAACACAATGAGAATGAAGGCCTTTATGATGAACCGTTTCCACTTAATAAATAATAAATATCCATCATGCTGTACAGCGAATAAGCTTACCTGTTATATATGTTTGTGTCTTCGTGAGAAAATCTAATAATTGTACAGCAAGAACTGTGTTAATCAGCTGTTTATGTTATCAGTAAGTCTTCCCATCAACAGTAGACTACTAGTAAAGTTTTGGGGAAGTCAAAAGTTGTATGTAAATTTTTGACTGCTTGTGGGTCTTGTGCATCTAACCTCTGGATTGTTCAAGGGTCACTGTATATAGAAAATAAGCCTGGAGAAGACAAAATTCTGGCTTACCATAGCCACTGCCATTGAGTTGATTCCAACTCATAGACAGTGATTTTATAGGTCAGAGTAAAACTGCTCCATAAGGTTTCCAAGGCTGTAAATCTTGAAGAATGCAGACTGCCTCATCTTTCCCCCATGGTGTGGCTGATCAGTTCGAACCTTCAACATCTTAGTTAGCAGTCAATGCTTTAACCACTCTACCACCAGTGCTCCTTGGCTCATTATATTGTTGTTATGAACCGTCGAGTTGGACCCAACTCATAGCAACCCCTCCTTGGGTTTCTGAGGCAGTATCACTGCAGAAGTAGATTGCCCAACCTTCCTTCTGAGGAGTGGCTCGTGGGTTTGAACCACCAGTTTTCTTGGTCCATTACAGGCAGTCAATAAAATCTTGTTGAAGAAACATTATTGCTTAAGCTATATTATTCATGGGAGCTCTGTGGTGTAGTGCCTAAGGCACTTGACTGCTAACCAGAAGGTTGGTAGTTCAAACCCACCAGCTACTCCTCAGAAGGAAGATGGGCCATCTACTTCCATAGTGATACTCCCTCAGAAACCCAAGGAGGGGTCACTATGAGTCAGAGATAACTTGATGGTACATAACAATAACAACATATTATTCTTAGAGGCTTCAGCAACAGTACCTGCTAATTGCAAATGAGCTCCTGCTCTATATTAGAGTGGGCTGGATCAGAATTCTACCAGGTGACAATGGCCATTAACTTGAGTCACTATATCCTTCATGTGTGATTAATGCTCTGGGTCACCATTTTGAAATTCTTAATAATGTTATTTTGAACTTACACTTTGTAACTCAAGTCTAATGACACAAGGAAGCACATGCATGAGTTGAGGAAATACACATAATATATGTATCTTGCCTTCCATGCTGCCCCATGTGCATATAGCATTTGTGATTTCTCATGATCACAGAGTTCAGTGGACCCCTGATGCATGGGAATTTATCCAGACAGGAGGTAAGTGTGTTCCTTCTACAGCTGAATAAGCAGGGGCACTAACTGCCCCAGAGACCATGCTTTCCCTTTGAACCAGATCTTGTTTTGAACCCAGAGAGTTATGACATTCTAAGAAATATAAATAACCAGGAAACCCTATCATATCTTTTCTTACTTCCCTGGATTAGCCAATCACTTGGGCTGAAAATGATAACACAGGACAAAAGGGAAATAAGAGCAACCCCCAGCTCCTTTTGTTTTCGGTCCTTCCCTACTCACCAGTGAGTCAAAGGTAGAGTGTTAATAAAATGTGTGCATATCAAGAGGTGAGATAAAAAAAGATTAATTGATTTTGTGTGATCTTTCGCTTCCCGTTTTGATGCTGGAGCACTATTTCATGTAGACTCATTTTCCCTGTGGGCTGAGGGCAAGTGCTCTGTATCCACAACACTCCCTCATGGTGGCATATTCATTCCTCCCCAAGAACTGTACCTACTTCAAGGGGAGAAAACTTAGTAGTGAGTTCTTAGGGCTGTGACTATATGCATATACAAGCTACAAAATACAAATTGTGTAATTTCAGTGATTCTTCAAATTGAATACATGGTCTTACATTGCATTTAAAGCAGACATTTTACAAAATAAAGGAGAACAATAAAATAAATTCATGCTAATAATTTAAATGCTTTTTTTTTTCTTTTACTTACAGTGACATTAAATAGCAAATAAAAATCACCATGACAAATTGAGGGAAACTATGGAAGAAAGAACAAAAGCTTTATATTGTACCTATTACGACACCTTTCTTTCTGCTTTTTGAACAGGAGTCCCAAGTTTTCATTTTGCTCAAAGCCCAGCAAATTATGTAGGCAGCCTTGATTAGCTTCATCTGTAAGTAAAAATAACTGTCTCATTACTATTCAATGACTAATTGTTCCATTCATTTGACAAGTAGGCAACACTCACTTAGTCAGGAATTGTGTTAGGGCTAGGACTGCAGTGATAAACAAAACAGGCATGGTGTCTACCTCATTGGACTTCACAGTTAGTTTCCTTACTTAAAATATATCTATGCTCTCTGGTAGCATAGTGGCTAAAAGCATTTGACTGCTAACCAGAAGGCTGGCGGTTCAAACCCACCAGCCACTCCTCAGAAGGAAGGTTGGGAAATCTACTTCTGTAGTGATACTGCCTCAGAAACTCAAGGAGGGATCGCTATGAGTCAGGTTCGACTCGACGGCACATAACAACAACAACAACATGTTTTACAGTTGCCATTGAGTTGACTCCAACTCATGGTTGCTCCACACATGCAAGAGTAGAACTGTATCCCACAGTTGTTGTTGTTGTTGTTGTGATTTGCCATCGAGTCAGAACTGACTCATAGCTACCCCTCCTTGGGTTTCCGAGGTTGTATCACTATGGAGGTAGATTGCCCAATCTTCCTTCCAAGGAGTGACTGGTGGGTTTAAACCCCCAGCCTTCTGGTTAGCAGTCATGTGCCTTAGGCCCTATGCTACCAGAGCTCCCACAGTTCTTTATGGCTGATTTTTCAGAAGTAGATCTCCAGGCCTCTCACCTGAGGTGCCTCTGGGTGCTCGCTAACCTCCAAACTTTCAGTTAGCAGGCCAGCACATTACGCATTTGCATGACCTAGCTACCCTATGCTTTAATATTCTGTAATTCAGAGGTGATTATTCATATTCTAAATGAGTGAAGTTTCATTTTCTATTAACTGCAGTGAGGAAGGCTTCTCATTAAGATGCCACACCATCATCTGCAAAAGTTATTTTATAACTCCTGTTGAATCAGTGACTGCACAAACGATGGGATACAGGATGAGAATCCAGTGAGGAAGAAAGGCTGAGAAATTAGGTGACTAGGTTTCTGCATAGTCCTTCTGGCTAAATCTGTGCCTCATTGCACCAGTTCTGATGTCTCCACCCCTACCAAGTTTACAGTGATGTTGTAACCAATAAAGTCTTGCATGACCTTAGAAGCCTTTTTAGCAGGAAGAATCTATGCAAAGACAGTGCCATCTTGGCCCCAGACTGGCAGATATGGGTGGGTGGGGGAGGAAGGCAGATTGGCCCTGAGAGGTCAGATTATCTATCTCAAGTTCTGGCCATACTTAACACAGCTAAGGGCCTTTCTTAAGAAGTCACAGGCTGACCCTTCACAGGACCAGTAATGACCCCTCAGTCTAAACTACACCATATGCTTACAAAGCTCAGTCATATGTGTTAACTCTTTCAATATGGTAAACCATGGCATACCTGGTCACAGTCATAGCCCTTACAAACCATGGGCAAGCTTACAGAGCACTCGTCCTCAGCCCACAGGGAAGACAAGGCAGCAGAAAATAGTATTCAAGAATCAAAATGAGAAGCAAAGATCTGGATTTCCCACAAAGTATCCTCAGCAAATCATTTAACTACCTAAGCTTCAATTTTCTCATGTAGTAAATGAGAGTTGAATAAGATGATTTCATATACCAACTAAATCTCAAACATAATGTCTTTTAAATCTGTCTGCTGTCTTCTCCAATTAACTCTTTCTTCAAATATGCACTGTTCAGAGGTCAGGAACCATGTCTCTTTTTTCCTTGGGTCCTTAGTGTATAACATAGCACCAGGCACACAGTAGGTACTCAGTAAATATTGTCAGATGAATGTTTTTTTTTTTGAAAATCCTCTATGGAGGGATGTTGGTTTCTATTATCTCTTTCCAGAGAAAAGAAGAAGAAATCTATGATAACATAATAAAAAGGGGGAAAAGCATTCTAATAGTAGATGACACGGAATACATTAAAGCAATGCTCAGTCACCATACATTAAGTCTTTTTAATATAGCTTTTAAACAGCTTTTCTTATTAGCCAAATGAAATACAGTAATCCTTTAACTCTCCTGTGTCAGATTATCAGCTATTTCAAGTAAGTGTTAACATTTCTGTCACTGGCAAAAGTGAATTATGTTTTCCTTCCCAAGCTTGCATCAACATGCCCAACAAGCAGGCTGAGCACGCCTCTCTAATGGGACAGTGTGAGGTGCCACTGCTTGGTGATTATGAAGCAACTCAGCATCTGGGGGAAGGGGCATGTCAGCCCCACCCGGCAGCCTGAGCAGTGATTGAGTCCTACAAGAGGACCAGGAAATGTTTGCAGGATGAGTGAATGAATGAATTGGAGTATGATCCTGGGCTAACAATAAGACCCCTATAATCTCTCTGGCTTTTTTCTATAAACAGCCTGCACAGAAGATTCTGGATGTTGTTATCCCTTTTGTATTTCTGTGTCAGGGATATTAACAATATGGGAGATACCTGTCACTTTGTGAGCAAACTTCCATTCTTTAGAAATCTGGAAAATTCCTCCACTGGGAAAATTCAGTTGATGTACACGAAGTTCTCATTTTGCAAACCAACTGACCAGAGAACACCAGAAAGAGATTGCATTAAGAGAAAAACTGCAGTTAAAGTTCAAATTTGTTAGCAGATGGATGCCATCTAGTCCCGAAGCATGTTTCTTTCTTTCTTCCATTTTATATTTTCAGCAAAGGCCTTTTCCCCCCAGTTCTTAAAAAAAAAAAAAAGTTTTATTATGATTTGAGTGACTGTTATTGTTCATCTTGTAGACCTATCTATTATTTGTCTGAAAATTAAGCTACAGGAGTGAGTTCAATTCCAGGTCCAAAGGGTGACCAAAGGCATAGTCTCAGGGGTTCCACCAGTCTCTATCCAACCAATAAGCCTGGTCTTTTGTTTTAAGATTTTTAGTTTTATTCCATATTTTTCTCCCACTCTGTCCAGACATTCTAATGTGATCCTTTCAGAGCAGTCAATAGTCGTAACTAGGCACCATATAGGTCTTCTCATCTCAGGGTTGTGGCGACTGAGGTTTACGTGGTCCATTAGTACTTTGTACTAATTATTTCTACGCATCTTTGATTTTTTTTCACTCTTCTTTGCTCCAGATGGGGAGAGACCAATAGTTATACCTTAGATAGTTGTTTACAAGCTTTTAAGACCCCAGTTGTTACCCACCAAAGTAGGATGTAATACATTGTCTTTGTGGACTATGTTGTGCCAATTGACCTTAATATCTCCCAAGATTATGGTCCTGAATCCCCATGCCCAGCAACTCACTTCCTCGGGGCTTTTGGATATGGCTAAGGAGTTTTCATAACTTTGTCATCTATAAGCCCTACTATATTCATGGATATTTTTGCAACATATGTAATTACATAGGTAGAAATAACCTCTGTCAAACCTATCTATATTCATGAGTATAGTCCCATTCTCCTTCCCACATGTGTACAGCTTGTGTGTCTATGTGTCCACTTGTAGGTTGTTGACTATTGCTATTACTGTTATTGCAGGATTGTATATGAATTAATATTAACCTCAGTTGCCATTAACTCATGTACTCCTCCTAGTATCTTCATTTCCTTGATCATTTTGTGCTGACTTCCCCTTAATGTATATTGCCTTCCCCTTCACTCAAGTTAATGTGTCTACCCTCCAGCTAGTGGTTTACCTTCCCTTCCCCTCCCACCTCTAGTAACCATTCATTAAAGGACATTTCTTTTTGTATGAAAACCTTTTCTTGACATTACAATAGTAGTCTCATACAATACTCATGTTTTTGTTATTGGCTAATTTCTATTCTGTGTCCCAACTAGTTGAGCTCCTCCTGGCTGCCCAGTGAGGCCTGCTGCTACGTGGACCTGTCCTCCCACTGCTCTTCCTTCTTCTACCTGGAGAACTACCACTTGTAGCCAAAGGCAGTGGTGAAATGTAACCTCTTCTACCTTCCTGACACGCTCTTTACTGACTTCTGTTAGCACTTCCAAACCTTATTCTATTTACTTTTTGTACAATCTCATCTCTTCCATTAGATGGTAAATTTCTTGAAGTCAGAAACTGTATTTTATTCTTTGAATTTCAAGCACTCTGGCATGTGCTAGAAGCTCAGTAACTGGCTGTGGAATCAACTATAACAATAACAATTACTTGTATTATCTCAATTTTTCATACTGCAACATTGGAAAATAGGTATTATTACTTTCATTTGAAAGAGAGGGGTACAGGATCAGAGATCTTAGATAACTTGCCTGAAGTAACGAGTTACTGATAGAATATCCAAGATTTTAAACCAAGTGTCTCTGACTCCAAAATCTAAGCTCCTTATGTTGGTACAATGATGGTGGAAGCAGTTAAGTGCTCAACTACTAACCAAAAGATTGGTGATTTGAGCCCACCCAGAAAAAAGTCCTGATGATCTGCTTCCAAAAACTCAGCCATTGAAAATCCTATGGAGCACAATTCTACTCTGACACACATGGGGTCGCCATGACTTAGAATCCACTTAGTGGCAACTGGTTTGGTTTTTGGTTTAATGTCATGCAATGCCATCTCCTAATGGTAACTAATTAATATTTTCCAAACAGCTGAATTACTATACTAAATGTTTTCATATGAAAATTCTTACTGAATCCCAACACAGGAGTATGAAAAGCTGCCTTATCTTCCTTTTATAGGTGAGGAAATAGAAGCTTAAAGAGCTTAGATAATTATCCTAGACTCCACAGCATTGACCCAAGTCCTCTGACTTCCAGCCCCAGATTAATAAGAAGAAATGGCATAAAAGAATTGTGAAGCAATGTGTTCTGCAGCAGGTGAAGCATCTCAGTAACCTAAAGCCCCACAGGGCTCCACAGTCTCTCAGAATTCCAGAGACCATCGCTCAGGTCATGATGAAGGGGTCTTTAGTCCCTGCTCACACTGACCCATGCTTGCAAAGATTGTTTCATGTCCTGCATGGAAAACTGTCCTGTTTCTGGTAGTTTCTCCTGGCCCAGTACCCCTCTAGCCATGTAGGGCACTTTTAGGAAACATCTACATGCACCACTATACCCAATCTAATCAATGATGCCAGCTCTTCTACACCTGAAATAATCAAGCCTAAAATCAAAGTTCCACTAACTTTGCTTTCTTTCTCCTCCTTACCCCTTAGTGTATACTGTTTTGTACCAAGCACTATTTCTCCTTAGAGTTTTCTGTCTCCCTGGGATGTTGTTGTTGTTTTTGTTATGTGCCGTCGAGTCGGACCCAACTCATAACGACCCCTCCTTGGGTTTCTGAGGTGGTATCACTACGGAAGTAGATTGCCCAACCTTCCTTCTGAGGAGTGGCTGGTGGGTTTGAACCGCCAGCCTTCTGGTTAGCAGTCAAGTGCCTTAGCCACTATGCTCCCTGGGATAGCATAATGTAAAGGCAACAAGACTTTATTCTCAGATAAGTAGTAAAAATTCTACCCAACCCTGGAATCCCATTATCCCACATAAGCAGGTTGTGTGTTCCTTGCATAAAGGGTTATTATTAAATGGAAGAAAGGCTGACAAAGGAGCCCAGACACTAAGGCAAATCATTGGCTCCTCCTTTTGCCTATCCTAATCCCTTAGGTGGGTTTGATTTTCTTGGTGACAACAAGGACAATAAGGGCTCTTATAAATTAAAGCCTTCTCAAATCAGGCTTCCTGATTTGAGTCAGTGGTGGTTGTGAGCAATGGCCACACAGGAGAAGCCATAGGGACTCACAAACATCTGGCTTGCTTTTACCATGACCTCAGAAATTCCTGAGGTTACTGAGACCTTCTGGCCCAGTGGTTAAGTGTTTGTCTCCTAAATGAAAAGTCGATGGTTCAAATCTACAGCCAATGTGCAAGGGAAAGATGTGGCAGAATTTAGCCTTAGGAACCTTGTGAGGTAGTTTTAGTCTGCCTTGTAGGGTTGGGTCACTTTGAGTGTGAATTGACTGAACGAGTTTATAGGCTTAGTAAATTCTTTCTATTGAACTCATTCAAGACTATCCCCATATAATTTCATCCTTATTCATTGCACAAATCAAATTCCTCTCCAGTCCTTGCCCTAAATTGGATCTAAAAAGATCATGTTTCTCTACTCTTCATGTCTGTTTACTGCATTTGCAAAAGGCTTTTCTGATTATGACTCATTGCCAGGAGGACGTTCTCCACCAGCACCACTCCACCTATCTGGCAGCTCCATTTTGGAGACCAGCTCTGCTGTTGACTCACCTCAGTCTTGTGATTGCAATGAAGCAAACACACTACTGTCTCCTCAGTGTCTTGCCTATTGCACCCAATGCCTCCCATGAATTCATTGACTTAACACATTATATTTCTATACACTAAAATTGATACATTTCTCTTCTCCAATAAAAGGGATTTACCTCTGATCAATCTTAAAGAACACTAATAATCTTAATACTATTAGTATTACTAATAAAAATTACTGGGCCGACTCAACGGCAAATAACAACAACACAACAACAATAAAAATTACTATCATTTATGACACAGTACCATTTATGACATTACCAGTCTTTTGCTAAGTGCTTTAGATGTATTATCTTAATTAATTTTCACACCAATACTATATAATAGATATTATTTATTTTCATTCCTCAGATGAGACTCAGTGAGTCTGAGTCACTTATCCAAAATTATGTCAGCTGTCATTATTTACACTTGTCTTCAAACCTAGATCCATGTGACTGTCTCAAAGCCAAGGCTTTTTCCAAGTTCCTTCTGTCTTAATCCCTAATTTATAGTCATGGAGCACTGGGCTGTAGTCAAAACACTTGGTACTGAGTGGTAAATATTGGTCATTAAGTCCAAAGTTGGAAGTTGACATCTTCCAGATTCTAAAATGCCTTCATGGCTTACGTTTCTGGGAAAACATCCGTGCTCAGAATTTTTGCTCTGGTTAAACAAGACCATACTTGTGTCATTCAGAAAAAAAATAATAAAACTTTTTATCTGTAATAGTTGAAGGGGGGAAAAGGCAGCTGAATGAACAGACATTTCCTGGAAAGAGAGGAGTATAGTAGAAAGAGTTGGACTTGGAATTAGAAGACAGGTACAGACTCCAACTCCACAACTGAGCAGTTCTGTGATCTTGATTTTTTTTTTAACCTCAATTACTTCATCTTTAAAAGGGAGAGAATCTTACCTATCTCCTAGAATCTTCATGAGGATTAAATTAAATGATACTTCGGGAAGCACTGTGCACAATGTGTGGCATGTAACAGATAGTCATGTTGGTTGTGATTGGATCTAATTTTTTTCTGAATTCTGACATGTATATATAGAGATGTCCCAGGGAATTCAGAAAAAAAAAAAAAAAATCTGAATGCAGCTCTTTGTCTTTTTACATATTATTTCTGCAGCCTCATATGTTATATAAAGCTTTCATTTATAATGTTCTTTTCATTCCTATGTTTGTATTACATGTGTATCACAAAAAGTGTGGTTAAAAAAAAAAAAAAAAAAAAAAAACTCTCCTATCTTTATCCTTGGAGTCTTCTCCTTGCATTAACCTCCATTTGAAAATACTGGAAGGTAAATGTGAATGGAAAATACCAAGTTCGTCAAACTAGAACTCAGGTCAGTGTTTGGAAACCAAAATCTTGCTTTATTGATACCTACAGAAAATTCCTGGGATATTCACAGCCATTCTCCAGTGCTTCTTACATCACAAGAATGGCTGTGACTCTTTGACCTTTTGATCAATTGCTCATCTATCATCTAAGATCTGCTAAGCGAAGAGCAGGGTATCCCTAAGAGAAGTTATTAATTATTAATATGTATTCATAAAACATTGCATTACTCTTTCACTGGAGTGCTAGCATTCGGATTTAGTTGAGTTTTATAAATGGTTTTCAGTTTGAAGAGTCATGGGTTTTTCAATAAACCATATGGACCAGTTTACCCCACGTACCCTCTGGTCAATTGCCTAGGGAAGAGAAATGCCTATAGCAGAAAGTTGGATGTTTTGTCATCCAGAATCTTTTTTTTTTTTTTTTTTCCCTGATGCAACCTCCATGATTTCTTGGATGATTTTTCTGAGCTCTGCCCATGTGGGTCAGTTAAGTGAGCTGCTTCTTCCTCTGTCACCAGAGTTGAGCAGGTGACCCAGCCTTAGCCAATCAGGAACAGTCATTTGACTCAATCAAAACCAATTAAAATAAATCCCAAGGCTTTTGTACCTGGGCTTGCTCCCTAACCTGAGTGTGTGCATGTAGAGGGGAGGGTTATGGTTAACAGCTATCAGGGTTGGGAAGGAGGTAAATAAGGAACATGAGCTCTGGAAACTTAAAACCATGAAGAATCATCTCTAATAACGTTATTGCTACCAGTATTGAAGGACTTTATGCTGAGCACTGTGTTAAGCACTTAAATAATTTCATTTAATTCTCTCAATAATCCTATTAGGTAAATTGTACTATTATTATTATTATTATCCATCAAGCAATTTGCCCAAAGTCACATAGCTAGTAAGTGAGAGAGTCAGAATTTGAACATAGATCTGTCTTTCTCTATCTCCTCACTCATATGCTCCATAAATTAGTTATTCATTAATCTCACTGACAGCTTTCAATGGGTTCCTAAATTCCCCCATTGCACAGATTTGCTAAATCAAGTTTATGTTGAATGAAAGGGGAAGAAATAAGTCTTTTCACTCTCCTACTAATTGAAATCCTTAATCATTGTGGTATCACAGAGGGTGTTTGGAAGAGATGGATATGCTGATTAAGGCCTTTATTAAGAAAGTTTGTGTATACTTTTTCCTAGCCAAACTGGCTTCCTGTCTTTGTGGAATTTAGACCATGATGACTTCCCAGTGGTCTTACAAAACCTAGGGCTCAGGGGTTGCACATCATTTCATGGATAAAAATCTCTGGAATGTTCCACACTTGAAATGTGACTTTGAGTTTAGGAACACAGAATTGGAAAAAAGGTGGTGGATAATTTCTCATGACATGAATGGACGTATCAAATATGCATTTCTCTTCTCCCCATCTTGCGTCATCTCATTTGGTATTTCAGTTTGTGTAATAGTCAAAACTTCTGGCAGAGCAGAGGCAGTAATTGCAAACAGCTGTAAAGTATTACTCATCTTGCTGATCAAAATGACTTCCCACTAAATAAACCATGAAAAAAGCTTTTCTACCCACAGAGAAGTGAAGTATAAATGATATATAAACTCTACTATGAAGAGATCAACAGATTGCATTTTCCTGTAACTATAGTTTTATATAGCTACAGTCACTTTCAAAAATGAAACTGAGCTAAGAAATTCAGTTACGTTCAAGAAAAAAAAGAAAGTGGGCAATAGCATTAACAGGGCTCTAGGGATCCTGGGAAGTTATAAAGCTTTGGGGAGAGCTGTCCCACATCTTCTCTTAGGCTTTCGAACTTGAGGAAAACAGCTTGCAATGGGGTTTTATTCATCTTCACTGGGACATAACTTTGTCTTTCTTATCCTTCCACCATCTGTCTTTCAGTTTGTTTTACTGTAGTGGCTTGCATGTTGCTATGAGGCTGGAGGCTATGCTATCAGTATTTCAAACACCTGCAGGATCAGCCATCATGCACAGGTTTCAGTGAAGCTTCCAGACTAAAACAGCCTGGAAGAAGGATGGGGCTGTCCACATCTGAAAAAATTGGCCAGTGGAAACCATATGAATAGCTGCCTATAAATGTTTATTGCTTATATTAATATTTTTTAATCCAAATTTCATATACATATTTTACATTCCCCACTAGTTGGAGTATGACCAAATGGTCACCTGCAAAACTCTCTAGCAATCCTTTTACCAAGATAAAATGAGATACATAAGACAATGTTCCTTGTACCATCACTTGGGTAAACATGGGAAAGACCATGTGAAGGCTAAACTTTCTCCAATTAACTAAATAACAGCACAAACTTTAACAGTCTGATGCTCCACAATATTTTGAAATATTTACCAATTTTCCTTCACTTGAAAAAATAGTTCAAGTAACTATAGTTAACACTGAACTTCTAGACATAGATGAATGAAAGAAAAACCTTATGAATAGCAGGGAAACACTATGTGATATATTACAGGAAAACTTTATGAATAGCCTTGAAACATTGTCTGATACAGTACTGGTAGATGAGCCCCTCAGGTCAGATGACACTCAAAATACAACTGGGGAAAAGCTGCCTCCTCAAAGTAGAGTCAACCTGAATGGTGTGGATGGAGTAAAGTTTTCAGGACCTCCATTTGTTAATAAGGCATGTCTCCAAATGGGAAGAAAGAACTGCAAACATCCATTAATATTTGGAATGTGGAATGTACAAAGTATGAATCTGGGAAAATTGGAAATTGTCAAAAATGAAGTGGAATGCCTAAAGATCAATATCTTAGGCATTAAAGAGCTGAAATGGAGTGGTTTGGGTCATTTTGAATGAGATAATCATACAGTCTACTATGCTAGAAATGACAAAGAGGAATGGTGTTACATTCTTTGTCACAAACATTTCAAGATCTATCCTGAAGTACAATGCTGTCAGAGATAGGACAATATTCATAGCCCTACAAGGAAGATGAGTTCCAGTTAACAGAACTATTATTCAAATATACACACCAAACGCTAAAGCCAAAGATGAAAAAAATTATTTTTACCAAATTCTGCACTTTGAAATTGACCAAGATGAAATTGACAATCAAGATGTATTGATTATTAGTGATGATTGGAATGCAAAAGTTGGAAGCAAAGAAGAATCATCAGTGGTTGGAAAATAAGTGAAGTGATAGAAATGATGCTAGAGATCACATGATAGAATTTTGCAAGACCAACAACCTATTGCAAATACCTATTTTCAAGAACACAAACAGTGGCTGTTACATGTGGACTTCATCAGATGGAATACACAGGAATCAGACAGATTATGTCTGTGGAAAGAGGTAATAGAGAAGCTCAATATCTTCAGCCAAAACAAAGCCAGGCGCTGACTGTGGAACAGAACATCAACTGTTCATATGCAAGTTCAAGTTGAAGCTGAAGACAATTAAAACAAGTCCACAAGAGCCAATATATGACCTTGATTATATTCCACCTGAATTTAGAGACCATCTGAAGAATAGATGTGACACATTGGACACCAATGACCGAAAATCAGACAAATTGTGGGATGACATCAAGAATATCATACATGAAGAAAGCAAAAGTCATTAAAAAGACAGGAAAGGAAAAAAAAGACCAAAATGGATGTCAGAAGAGACTCTGAAATTTGCTTTTTTTTAAAAAAATATTTATTGTGATTTTGGTGAAAGTTTACAGGGCAAATTCATCCTCCATACAGCAATTTACATACACTTTGTCTCATGACATTAACTAGAAGCTCCCACAATGCAACAGCTCTCCTTCTACTGAAATTTGCTCTTGAACAGAGAGCAGCTAAAGAAAATGGAAGAAATGACAAGATAGAAAAGCTGAACTGAAAAATTCAAGGAGCAGCTCAAGAAGACAGTCAATTATTATAATGAAATGTGCAAAGATCTGGAGTCAGAAAAACAAAAGAGAAGAACATGCTCCATATCTCTCAAGCTGAAAGAACTGAAGAAAAAATTCAAGCCTCAGCTTGCATTATTGAAGGATTTTATGGGCAAAATATTGAATGATGCAGGCAGCATCAAAAGAAGATGGAAGATATACAGAGTCACTTACAAAAAAGAATTGGTCTATGTTCAACTATTTCAGGGGGTGGCATATGGTCAAGAACCAATGGTAATGAGAGCAGAAGTTGAAGCTGCATGAAGGAATTGGCAAAAAACAAGAGTCCAGGAACTGATGATACTCATTGAGATGTTTCAACAATTGGAAGCAGCACTGGAGACACTTACTCATCTATGCCAAGTAATTTGGAAGACAGCTGCCTGACCAACTGACTGGAAGAGATCAATATTTGTGCCCCTTCCAAAGAAAGGTGATCCAACAGAATGTGGAAATTATCAAACAATATCATTAATATCACATGCAAGTAAAATTTTGCTGAAGATAATTCAAAAAGTTTTACAACAGTATATTGGAAGGAAACTTCCAGAAATGCAAGCTGGATTCAGAAAAGGACATGGAATGAGGGATATCATTGCTGATGTCAGATGGATCTTGGTTGTATACAAAAAATACAGGAAAGATATTTACTTGTTTATTATTGACTATGCAAAGGCTTTCGGTTGTGAGAATCATAACAAATTATGGATAACATTGCAAAGAATGGGAATTACAGAACACTTAATTGTGCTCATGAGGAACCTGTACATGGACAGAATGTTCAAACAGAATAAGGAGATACTGTATGGTTTAAAATCAGGAAGGGTGTGCATCACAGTTGTATCATTTTACCATAATGCCTAAGACATTTGACTGCTAACCAGAAGGCTGGCAGTTCAAATCCAACAGCCACTCCTCAGAAGGAAGGTTGGGCCATCTACTTCCATAGTGATACCACCTCAGAAACCCAAGGAAGGGTGGCTATGAGTCAGATCCACCTTGACAGCAGTGAGTTTGTTTTTCTATTATTATTATTCAATTTCTATGCTGAGAAAATAATCTAAGAAGCTGGACTATATGAAGAAGAAGGTGACAACAGATTTGGAGGAAGACTCATTAACAGTCTTCAATATGCTGAAGACACAACCTTGCTTGCTGAAAGTGAAGATGACTTGAAGCACTTACTGATGAAGGATAAAGACTACAGTCTGCAGTGTGGATTGCACCTCAACATAAAGAAAATGAAAATCCACCACTTGGAAGGGGATCTATGAAGGAGATCATGGATAGAGAGGGAGAACAATGTGGAACAAAACTCAAAATCATTTGGAGAAGAAAAAAGGGGACCAAGTTTGCTGGTCTGATAGAGCCTGGTGGAACCACTGAGACTATGGCCCCTAGCTGCCCTTCAGGTCTGGAATTAAACTCACACCTGTGGCTTCCAGCCAAATGAAAGACAGGCATATTAGTTGAACATTTACCTGAGGTAGATACACTCCTTGGTGAGAACAATCATGGGAGAAAGAAGGGCTGTTTATACACAGGGAGACAGCTCAGGAGGCAGGAGTGCATGGAGGGATGGACACAGGGATAACTATTGAGAGGAAGTGGGAGGGGAACTGTTACATTGTGGTAAATTGTGGTCAATGTCATGAGACAAAGTGTACATGAACTGCTGTATGGAAAGTGGATTTGCTCTGTAAATTTTCCCCAAAATCACAATTAAAAAAAAAAATGAAAATCCTCATAACTAGACCAATAAGAACATCACTATAAATGCAGTAAAGATTGAACTTGTCAAAGATTTCATTTTACTTGGATTCATAGTCAACACCATGGAAGCAGCAGCCAAGAAATCAGACTGCCTATTGCACTGGGCAAATCTGCTGCAAAAGACCTCTTTGAAGTGTTGAAAAACAAAGATGTCACTCTGAGGACTAAGGTGCACCTAACCGAAGCCATGGTATTTTCAATCTCCTCATACGCATGTGAAAACTGGACAATGAATAAGGGAGACCAAAGAAGAGTTGCTGCATTTGAATTATGGTGTTGGCAAAGAATACCGAAAATACTATGGACTGCTGAAAGAATGGACAAATCTGCCCTGGAGAAAGTGCAGCTAGAACCCTCCTTAGAAGCAAGAATAGCCAGGCTTCATCCCACCTAGTTTGATCATGTTATCAGAAGGAACCAGTCCCTGGAGCAAGATATCATGCTTGATAAAGTAGAAGGTCAGAAAGAAGGGGGAAACCCTCCACAAGATGGATTAGCACAGTGGCTGCAATGACGGGCTCAAGTATAACAAGAATTGTGGGGATGGCCCACAACTGGGCAGTGTTTCATTTTTTTGTACCTAGGGTCACTACTAGTCAGAGCTGACCCAACAGGAGGTAATAACAATGACCCTTCCTAGACTTTTTATCTAGACATTCATGTCTTAGTCTTCATATCATAGTTTTGATGGTTCAAGGAAAGTTGGTGATACCAATAGTGATGTTAATGGTACTAAACAAATCATTTGATTTTTAGAGTTTCAGTTCTTTGATGTGAGAACAAGCTGTTCCTGGAGTCATGGGGCTGCCCTTAGATGTAACTCCAGCTATTTGCCCAAATATATTGCCTGCTCCTTGTGATTTTTCTTAATCTAGGCACAAACAGTTGAGCACTCGACTGCTAACCAAAAGATTGATGATTCAAAACTACCCAGAGGCACCTTGGAACAAAGGCCCAGCAATCTGCTGTGACAGCCTTGAAAATCTTGTGCAGCACCATTCTATTCTGCAACACACCGTGTTACCATGGATCAGAACAGACAATATGGTAATTGGTTTGGGTTTTTTGTTTGTTTGTTTACTCACTGGATTATGAAAGTTATAGCTCTTTTCTCCACACTCAACATTGATCTGTATCTCCCATCTATCTTCTTTCCATAAATCAAGATATATATAAACTATTACTAGCCTGACTTTCTAGTCTTAATCCTTTAAACCTGACCAGGTCTGCCTTCATAAAGGTATATTAAACCCATCCTTCATCATCAGTTTAATCCCATCCTGAGATGCTGCCTTCTCTCCCATGTTCCCTGGTTCTCTGCACATCATTTAAATTTGGCCTCTGACCTCAGGACTTTTCTGTATGGTTCTCTAGTTTGGGTAGTCAATGTTGATCCAACATTTCTTTTGGAATTTGTGTAGTGTTCTGGTTACCTAGTGCTGCTCTGACAAGAAATATACCACAAATGGGATTGCCTTGACAAACAGGAGTTGATTCTTACAATTTGAAGGCTTTAAGTCCAAGTTCAAAGTGCCAGGTTCTAGGGGCTGGGTGAAAGCCCCTCAAACTTGGGGTCCAGCTCTGCCTCCTGTTCCTGGCCCACTGGAGCTACAGACATTTCTTCACTCAGACAGCTGCTGGCTGCTGAGGCTGAGAAGCCCCAAGGTTGACAACTCAAAAGGCACAGTCCTGATGTTACCAAACTACACAGCAGGTCATTAACTTAAGTCCATTGTAAGTTCCCAGGTCAGCAGAGCATAGCAGGCTGCTGAGCAATGACACAGCTACGTGCAATGTCCAAACGTGCCATAGGCTAGAGACCACTCCCAAGGCTTCTCCTTATATACAAGAAGCAGACCACATCCCAAAGGCAGCTACTCAGTTGCTTGTGGTCGATCTTACCATGGAGGTGATTGCCTGTCTCATCATGGGGAATAACTACCACCAGCTGCCCAGCCACTCAACCAGGCCCAGCCAAGTTGACACACAAACATAATTACCACATATAGTGATCAGGATATTGCCTTTTTATCAAGATGTCACCTCAGAGTTTGTAAATCCAAGGTAATATTGTTTATCTTCCTGCCCAAGTCTTCTTCAAGTGCATTGTCCTATCAATACCACCACCAGTTCCTTTGTCATGTGGGCAGAAGATAGACCACCCCAATGTACAGTAATTGTATTGGTGCTCAATCAATATATGCTGAATGAATGAATGGGTCTCTTTAAAGTGACTGAGGGTTTAGACAAGAATGTAAACATCCCTCAGGCAAACCTAGGATATACATTATAGAACAATTGAACTTGCGGAATCAGTATATTTAGTATTGAAAATATTTAATGCCATGTATGTAAGACTTTATCCAGCAGGAATATGAACATCAACAACCCTGGAAGGCTTACTTTATCTTCTCAGCTATGTGTCCAAGCCTTAGGAAAAAGGCAGAATGGATAATATTGCTTCTCTTTTATCAATAAAGAAACTGAAGTTCAAAGAAATTAAGGGACTTGCCTTAGGTCAGAATGAAGAATGTAGTATATTTGGAATTAAAACTTAGCTATGTGCAAGAATCCAATTTCACTCTTCCTTCTTCTACAAAGAAGTACTTCAGCTGATGTAGACTTCTGTCCATTCCAGTGCTACAATGCCACAGAATTATTATAGTCATGTTGATGCTTCCGCAACTTGGAAAAGAGAGGCTGATCATCATTTCCCCAAAGTCACTTAGAATGAGGTTGTCTGGGATCAAGTTAAAAGGACAGTAGTGCCTCTGCAGATGTGAACATGTTTGGGTGACGTCCACTCCTTCCTGGTTTAAGAAGTAGATGGGAGGGAGACATGTGTATCCCTTATAATGACTCCTTATGCAGACTTTTTCCTCTATCAAGTGCAGGTAAGCAAAGCTGGGACCTCTATGAGATATCATTGATTGCCTGCACCATACCCATTCTCCTTCCTCCTTTCTAATATATGCCAGTATATATTTATATATTATGAAAAGATGACTATGTGCATATTCCATAAGGCAACATGCTTCAGGGGAGTTAGGGTCCTATTCCATGCCCATCTCCAGATGAATTGTGATTTATCTAAGCCAGTCTAAACGTGGGAGCTACTGGCATTTAGGTGGAACATCCTTTGTTGAGGGGGAATGTCCCACACATTAAAGCTGGTTTTGCATTCTTGGATCCCACCCACTAAATGTCAGTATTCTCTCCCCAGGTATTTGCTAATACTTTGGTTAAGAACATTTATGGTCTTGTTTCCCTTGTCAATGAGCAGTTTTGTATAGGCATGTGATGTAGTTCTAATCTATGGGATTTAGGAAGGGGCTGCTGGCTGATTTTTGGAAAATATTTCCCTTTCTGATTGAAAAAATAATAATAATACAATCAGGAAGAAACAGTCGCTTTTTCACTGGATTTTGTCGTGCCTCAATAAAATCACCGGAATTCCTGTAGCCATCTTGCAGCCACGAGAAGGGATAGCCTGAAATCAGGGAAACACACTAAAAATGATGGAATGAAAAGGTAAAGTAAAAAGAGCCTGGTAGTATTGATGATGTCACCAGAACTATACCCAACTCTGGGACGTCCCTATATTGGAACACCAATAAAACAATAGCTATTCTTTATAGTTTAATCCAAATGATATTGATTCTTCTCTTATTTCTAGCCAAAACCTGGTTAGAACAAGCTTTTTTCTGGTTTCTGGGGATGGAATAGGCTATGGAGAAAGTTCTTTGATGCTGTGGGAGAGAAGAGAAGAGATAGTACAGCCAGAAAAGCAAAAGCCCTTCTGATAGGAGAGAGGAGAGGAGAGAAGGCATGCCAGGACTTTGTTCCAACACTGGTGATAAAACAACAACAACAACAAAAAAAAACACTGCTCTTGAGTCAATTCCAACACATAGTGGCCCTATAGGATAGAGCAGAACTGCCCCATAGGGTTTCCAAGTCTGTAAATCTTTATGGAAGCAGATTGCCCCATCTTTCTTCTGCAGAGTGGCCAATGGGTTCAAACCACTGACCTTTAGGTTAGCAGCCCAATGCTTTAACCACAGCACCACCAGAGCTCCTGTTAGTAAAAAGAGCTCCAAATGTCAGCCTCAAAGCCCTCCCAGCTGATTAAGGAAATTAGAATCAAAGAATAAAAAAGAGAGAGAGAGAGCTGTTGCCCACAGAGCTCTTGATAACTTCTACCTCTTCTGCCTGTTATTTTGATAGTTCTCTTGAAATTTTAGGACTGAAATTTCCTGTTTTGAAAATGATTTTATTTCTTGATCCTTTTGGGCTTTCTTCCAAACAATGAGCTTATGGCAAAGGATAAAGCTTTCTGATTCCCAAGCATCTGTACCTTGACCCTGCAAAAGGCAGACAGTGAGGGATACTCATTTCATCCTTCATTCTATGTATATTTTATAATATTTTCAAAGCTGAAATGACCTACCTACTTCTTTTTATTTTGGCAAATTTAATTCTAAGAAGGAAGTGAGGTGGCTTATAATAAATTCAAAGATATCAGAGAAGCAAAATGTTTGAACATGGAATAAAAGAGAAGACACATGTAGTAAAGAAAGAAAGGAACTCAGAAGCTTCTCTGCTAGGCTACACTCTGTAGAAATGCTTGCCTAAGTATACAAAGAGACATGTCACTCTGGAGACATTCTTGAACATATATAAAAAGAACATGTAAAAGTATGTTCATAGAAGCATTATTTGAAAAAGTGAAAAATAAAAAAGAAAAAACCTAAACGTTCCTCATTGAGAAAAGGGACGAGTAAAATGTGGTATATTTGTGTAATGGCTTACTACACAGCAATTGAAAGGAATTAACTAGATAGATATGTATCAATGTGAGTTGATGTCAAAAGATAATACTGAATGCCAAAAGCATCACTATATGCATAGTATACTGTTTATGTAAAATTTTTAATCACACAAAAATACTTTTTATTAATGCATATGTATGTGTGTAAAATTATAGAAAATGACCTTAAATCACACACTAAATTTATTTTAGTGGTTGGCCATCAGGACACGGACGGACAATGGGGCTGGAGTGATGGGGTAAGACATTAGCTAAGTTGATAAAGTTTTATTTCTTTAAAAATAATGACAAAGAACAAATACAACAAAATATTCATAGTTGTTAGTTGTGGGAGTTGGGAATATAGGGGCTTATTATATTCCTCTTTGCATGTTTCTATATCTTTTCAATTACTTCAAAGAAAAAGAAGAGAAGAAAAAGGAAACATTTATTAAAATGTAAATAAAGGATCAACCATTATATAAAATAAAACCTAGTGCTGAGTATCCTGATTTCCTAGTACCCAACACTATGAAGTAAATCCAATGGGTTAAATAGCTCCTAACACCTACCACATCATCTGGAGTTTGTGTTTGGGGTGGGGGGAAGCTTAAGCATAAGTAAAGTTTGGAAGGAAGCATAAGTAAACTTGTTGTAAGGATCTTAATATAAAGTCCTCAATAGCACCTAAGGCTATTGCTAACCAGAGGCTGAAGGTTCAAACCTCCCAGCCACTCCTCAGAAGGAATGTTGGGTAATCTACTTCCATAGTGATGCCACCTTGGAAACCCAAAGAGGGGGATGAAACGATGGCACATAACAAGAACAGACAACAAATTACATAATGTACAAGGTCTGTGATAGCAGTGCTAGCCAACAGGCCAAGATATTTAACTTGTGTTATAGGTATTTGAAATCAGCTCTATGTAATAATCTGAACATACAGTAGAATCATAATTCTATATTTTGCTGTTGTTGTTAGGTGCCATTGAGTCAATTCTGACTCAGAGCAACCCTGTGTACAACAGAACAAAATACTGCCCAGTCCTGTGCTATCCTCACAATACTTGTTATGCTTGAGGCCATTATTGCAGCCACGGGGTCAATCCATCTCTTTCTCTGCCCCTCTACTTTACCAAGCATGATATCCCTCTCCAAGAACCGGTCCCTTCTGACGACATGACCTATAAAGAATTCAATTTAAAGGGTCAGAGTGATGTAACACAAACAGATGGCTTTTTTTTTCTGATCTGACTTCATAGAAATCTTGGCAACTCTGGAGGAGTAAATGCCAAGTATACCTCAGTCCTGAACTATTTTTCTTCATACAACAGAAAGCATTACATGCATGGCCCACTCTCAAGGATAAACTCACTATGCACAATTTCCACACAAGTTACCATGTGAGTGAGAAGGATATTCTCATAAAGTGAATCACACTCTTATGAGTAGATGTTTATCTGTATAAAACCAAATCATTCACAAGCATCACTAATTTCATTATTAATTATACCACCTACTTGTGACATAACTTTCCTTTGACTCAGACACAATTTTGTTTTGACTCTATGGGTGAATCACTTGTCTGAGACCAAACCTCTCCATTATCTATTGTTTTTGCCAAGCTTTTAAGAAGTGCTTTATAGGCAATTCAGGAACTCTGATGGCACAGTGGTTATGGTATGGTATGGTATGGTATGCGAACCTGGCCCTGGGAGAAAGATGAGGCAGTCTGTTTCTGTAAAGATTTACAGTCTTGGGAACATTATGGGGAAGTGCTACTTTGTCCTAAAGTGTCACTATGAGTCAGAATCGACTCAGTGGCAGTGGGTTTGGTTTGGTTTTATAGGCAATTCAGGAGACTTGGTAGGGTGAAAGGCTGATATCGCTGTTTCTTCCTGTCCCTATGGCCAAAGCAAGAGGAGCAAAGGTGTCCGAGAGGGATACCACAACTGCCTTGCCCAACTATGAGGAAGACCTTGTACTTGTGCTTGGGAGGTGGTTTTTTAAAATCGTGGTAAAGTAGAAAGAGCACCCAGCTGGCAGTGAAGAGAACTTTCCTAGCTCTAGCTCTGCTCCTAACCTCTTACGTAGCCTCAGGCCAGTCACCAAGAAGTGGTGACTCGGCCTTGAATGCAACAGTCTGCATTGCTGATTGCCCTAAAGGACCACAATTCTGCTTGACTTTATGCTTGGCTGGAAATTTCAGTACTCACAAAAAGTGCTCATAACACTATATTCAGTCTCCATATGTCAGTGAGTCATTGGCCAGTTATGCCTCACTGTATGGGGGGAAATGGAGGCACCCATTAAGTGCCCAAGTACTCCATTTCAGAGGGATCAGTGTGGGTGCTTTTCTGATGCACGGCAGAATGTTGTCAGCAGTCTAGGCAAATCCACACTCACCTCCCATAATGAGGTCTTTGGTGTCAAGTGACTTTAAAGAATGAGAGTGGTGAAGAAACACCTCCAGTGAACCACTTTCAAATTGCTTGAGAATGCAGTTTTCCTTCCATTACTGGATTTAAAGAAACCACAGTGACTGAGGGAAAGAAAAAGCATAGGACTGAAGGCTGGAGGACCTGAGGTCCAACCTTCAATTCATACTTGCAGTAAATGGCCGACGTTATCTCTTTTATACTGTTACATCTCTGTTGTCCCACTAGAAAATAGCAATACAATACCTGGCTGATAGGAACATGGGGCCATAAAATGAGGTAACAGATGAAAAACACATTTTAAAATAAAATCATTATACAGCTATTGGGTATAACCTGGGTTTCTTAAGAACCTGTAGTTTCCTGGATTCAGTAAAATAAATCATGACGATAATAATAATAATCTTTAGAACCCCCAAGGTGAAACTGCTGCAATTCCAACCTTCCAAATCCCTGTGAGGCTCTAAGTTTATCTGTAGAATCTAGAAAGGGACACACACTCAAATTAGCAATGTCACATCGAAATTTGGAGAGAGAAAAAAAAAGAAAAGAGGTTTAAGAGATTTACCCCACCAATCTCTTAGTAATTTTTGTGCTCATTATCAGTAAGCTGTGCTTTTCTTGTAAAAGAGCTACTTGGGCATGCAGTGGCTTGAGATAATTAAGAATGCATTTACATTTTGTGGAGCCATTAATGCCCTCTGAATTCAAGAATCTTGCATTAAATTTGTTCATGGTACTTTCTTCCAGTCAGTGAATATTAAAATAGTTAACCTGTAGCCAGGGAGTAAGTCACCTCTCAAGACACTAAGACCACCAGGACTTGATTTGGCTATGTCAGGAAGTCAAAAGGGGGTTTTTCAACAGAGAAACTGTAGCCACCCTCCAAATTCTGCTTCTGCAGATGTTTTGTCTCCTTTTTTACTTGTGTGAAGGATCTCATTCCAATTTCCCAGTTAAAGCAGGAATTGGAAGAGCCACAGAGTAACTTGGGGAAGCCTGGCTTATAACACAGTCCTCAAATAACAATAACAAATAAAAGAGGACATTGCAAATTATTGCCCCCCTGAAAAATGATGATAAGAAGGTGGGAGGATTTGACCAGATGATCTCCTGGGATTCCTTCCACCTCAGAGTTCTGGCATGGTGTACAAAGATTAGTTATATGACTTCCCAATGTCTCTGTCCCTCTGAGTCACCCGAGGCACAAAAATTCACTCTGTGCTCAGTGCCATGGAATTATCCTTGGACATCAACTTGAAAAAGAGGAGCCATATCCCAGGTAGTTTCTGAAGGCCATTCTACAATGGCAGCAGATGGGACCCCCTTTGCAAATCCAGACAGCAAGCTGACATATGAACTGGGGACGGAGATAGCCTGAATCAGAAGCACACAGCTGCACCGCCACCCCTCTGATTTGGGCAAGTGCACATAAATAATTGAGCAAGAAAAATTGTAGCCCAGCACAGTCCATGCAGCATCAGGCAGTCAAAACCATCTGGGACTAGATATGTGAAGAACTGAGTATAAAAACAGGGTATTTAGGAGTCTGATCTGTCTGTGGCTTTAATTTTCCAAGTCAGAAGAGACGAGTCCCCTAGGAGACTGGACCCTGCTTAGAAAGACATCTGAACTAGGCAATAAAATAATATGAAAATACCAAAAAATAAAAATAAGGAAGAGAAATAGATCTGTAACTTCATCACTGGACTCCTGTGGTCTCTCGCAGCACCATGCTTCATGAACCCCAAAGAAAGCAAAAAATCTAGCTAGTGTTATAAATCCTGGTCAGCTGAATTATTTCACATGTTGCAGCCTGACTTAAGTTATTCATCGCAGAGGCTAGCAGCTCCCTGATGCATCCTTCCATGTCACTGGACAGGGTAAAAATAATAAATTGGCCATTGTGAGACACTCTGAGTTTCGTGGGGTTGAGCAGAGCATATTTTATATTCTACTCCTAGAACTGCCTCTTGTTGGTAGTAAATGGTTGCCAGCTCTGCTGTTTCTCAATAGACAAGTCCTCAAAGTAAAGATAATTCAATTTTCATTCACTCGTAGGTCTCCTGCTACCCATGTTCTTCCTTGACACTGACAAGGCTGTACCTGTCTTCCTAGCCCAAGCCCTGAAATAGCATTTGTATGGTTCACCCCTTGCCAGAAAATGCCATGAGCCACGCTGAAAGTCTCTCACCCAGTAGAGACCACTCCATGATCTCAAATTGTCTAGTGGTCTTTTTTGTTGGTCCTTCCTCCTTAGCTCATATCCCCAAAGGAAAAGGATATCAAACTGTGGATTCAGCTGCAGTCCTTGGCAGACAATCTAATTTGGTTTAAATCTTTAAAGATTTCCACTACATGGAAAAACACAATGGTAGCATCCACTGTTGGACTGAAATTAAATTATTCCTCTCATTCTGTTGTACTTGCAAGTAAAATCCATACCACCTCTTTGGAAAACAATATGGCAAATTATTAAGGACTACTAAATGTTCATACCTTTTTGACCTTTGAAAACATATGAAATGACTTACAAAAATTCATCCTAAAAGTATAATTCAAAAGGAAAAGAGAGTGATGTGCACGTTTCTTTCCAGTAAAATTAGAAACGTTATAATATGTTGTTGTTAATGGTGCTCAAGGTGATTCCAACTCATGGCCACCTCATGTGTACAGAGGAGAACTATCTCACAGGGTTTCTAAGGCTGTGACCTTTTGAAGCAGATTGCCAGGCCTGTCTCCCAAGGCAACTGTGCAGGGATTTGAACCACCAATCTTTTCTGCTAATAGTTGAGCGCTTAACCACTTATGCCACCCAGGGACTCCCCACAGAACAATATAGAAATTATTAAATGAATGTTGATACAGATCACTGTAAAACCTGGAACAATGTGTCCCCTACAATATTCAAAATAAAAGTTTAGACACTATATCATATGACTGCAACTAAACAAAACGAAACAGATATATGTAGGAGCAAAAATGACAAAAGTGAAAAAAATGGGTAAGGAAATTATGGGAATTTTTCCTACATCCAAATTTGTCCTCCATATTGTTTCTATATATTAAAAAAAAAAAAAAAAAAAAAAACACTTAAGATTGAGTATGCCTCTGACAGTGTTTGACATTTCTCCTGGAACTGGGTCAGTATAACTCAAATCTGCTCAAGCACAAGGCAAGCTAGGAATAGTATTCTTTTAATTGCTTTTAAATTGCCAGGTGCAGATGGTTAATCACAGAGTGTTGGTTTCTTTCTTTTTTTTTTTTTTTTGGATACATTTCTTTCAATCATTTTCATGATTGTCCAGTGACTGACAAAAGTTGAAAGATATGTGTTGATGTTTCCATGGTCCTGCTCCTGCACTTTCCTGAGATTCTTAATTAAATGAGCTTATTTTTTAGAGCTATCATTCTCTATTTACAAAGGTAGAATTCTGAGACAGGAGCTAGTATTGTGATAAACTGGCAGTCAAGAATTTCAATTACAAGACATTACAAACCACTACACATCATTCAAATAAGAATGCCTCCACCAATGCTATAACTGGACAATATAAAATGTAAACCACATACCAAAAAATAGCAAATATTGTGGGTGGCAGTGACATCAGTATTCAGAAAGATGAATAAATGTAATTAAGGAATCAGGGAAAGAAATAAACATGCCATGTAGCTTCCAAAAGGCCAGCTACATTGTGTTTATTTTAATATTGTTTAACAGTAACACCTAATAAAGAGAGCATCATGATTGTGTGAACTAAATTTTCAGTCATAATGAATGCTACAAACTTAACCTCCCAAGTTTAAATAGGCTACAACGTCTTGGGAAAAAATGCAAGAAAAATTATTTGATAAAGGTGACGGTTTTTCACACCTGAAAATAATGTTTTTCTTCCAGCCTATCTTGATCAACAGTCGGCAGCAACACATTGCAGATATAATCTCAGGACCTTGTGGCATGTGCTTGTCACTACATGCATAACTTACCATGGACAGAGGATCACGGAGATTTTGAACATAATTTCCCACACGACAGGAGATTAAATAGACCACATTGGAAGAAGGCAAGAAGAAGCTAGGTCTCTGGAGTACCAAAAAGTAAACTTCATCCAATTTTGGAAGCAGATAAACAGCAGGAAATATACTTTCCGTTGGGCTACTTTCTCAATAGTTTCTGCTTTCTAGAACTCTAGGGAAAGAATGAGTCACTAGGCAAGAATACAATAGAAGAGAGGCCTGCCCTGGGAAGATTTGCAATGAAGGGAAATCAGTGTCTCCTCATTTCTGTTTTATTTCTCCTTTCCATTTGTGATGGCCCCATTCTCAGAACACCCCCTCCCCCAGAACACCTCGCCCATCATCTCATCAGAACCTGCCCTTGAGCCTGCATCACTGACACCTGTAGTGAGGTGTTAAGTCAATGTTCTGCCTGTCTGCATTGTTGTTGTTGTTAGGTGCCGTGGAGTTGGCTCCAACTCCTAGCAACCCTGTATACAACAGAACAAAACACTACCTGGTCCCGCACCAGCCTCACAATCCTTGCTATACCTCAACTCATTGTTGCAGCCATTGTATCAATCCATCTCGTTGAGGGTCTTCCCCTTTTTCACTGAGCCTCCACTTTACAAAGCATGATATCCTTCTCCAGAGATTTATCCCCTCTGACAACATGACCCAAGTAGGTGAGACGGAGTCTGGCCATTCTCACTTCCAAGGAGCATTCCAACTGCACTTCTTCTAGTACAGATTTGCTAGTTTTTCTGGCAGCACATGGTGCTTTCTGTATTCTTTGCCAATACCACACCAACTGATCTGAGTGGGTAAATAAATATTAGACTTTCTGTCTATGCTGTGTTTTCTAATGCAGAAATATCAGACATCAATGAGCAAGTCCAGAAATCACCACAGTGCAACAGAATTTTCCAGTGTCTGGAAACCATCCTACACAGCATCCTGCCACACAACCTTGAACCCGCTGTACCTAGTTTCTTCACTTGTGAAAATTAAATAGTAATAATAGTATCTGACTCACAGGGTTGTTGTGAAGATCAGATGAGTTCATCCACGGAAAGTTTTAGAGAAGTGCCTAGGACATACTGCCAATTATGTGTTAGCTATCATTATAATCACCATTATTAAAAGTAAGGAAGTTGAAGAAACAAAAAAGTCATATGAGAACATGATCAGTTTAAAACATGCACATGAATAAAAGCATGTTTGGGCTGACATGTAATGCAGAGTAATACAATGGTTGCTATCATAGGTTTTGGTCAGCCACCTGTTTCATTACTTGTTGTGGACACATGGCTACCACTTGACACTGGACCTTAGTTTTCTAACTTGAAATATGAGGAAATAAGTATATTGCACGGAGTTGCTGTTAGGATTATTAAATTGACTAAGAAAATGTAAAACACTGAACAGTGACTGCACAAAAATAAGCACCCAATAAATGGTAGCAGAGAGAAAAGAAAGCTCTTCAACCAAAATACTATCTTCAGAAATTGTTTAAGAAGGAATGAGTGTTTGGGAAGTTAACTGTTGAAGCTAGAGACAACAAATAATCCCGAGATTAAAATGAATTGAGAGATAAGGTATCAGAGTCAGGCAATGTCTCAATGGAGAACATGTCATAGATGTGGGACACAAAAGGCTGCCCAACACTTCTGCCCTGAAATAGGCAGCCATGCCCACCAGTCCTTGCAGGCCTCCTCTAAAGGGGAAACTAAACTTGTGCATCCTGAAGAGCATATATTCTGAAAGAGAGAAACCAAGAAGGGCTGAAACCAATAACGCCTTCTTCCAAATTCACTCCTCGGATATCTCACTCTTCTTCCTAAGAGGAGAATTAGTGAGGTTGTGGTAAGAAGCTGGAAAATGTTCTTCCTTCTTTTTCTTTCCTGGAGAAAGGGGTGAAAATGCCATCACCTCTGTGAGAACATAAAGACTTAGGGAAGCTCCCATTCCCCAATACTTGGCTAAAATGCTGTTGTTTTGGTTGATATATTTGTATGTCCAAAAAAGAGAAACACCCTCAGTGAGATGGGTTGATATAGTGGCTGTAACAATGGGCTTAAATATAGCAACAATTGTGAAGATAGTGCAGGACTGAGCAGTATTTTATTCTATGGTACATGGGGTCACTGAGTCAAATCTGACATGACTGCAGTTAACAACAACAACATAAGGAGCCCCAGTGATGTAATGGCTAAGCATTCAGCTTTTAACCAAAAGGATGGCAGTTTGAACCCACCAGTGGCTCTGTGGAAGAAAAGATTTGATGATCTATTACAGTAAAGATTACAACCTAGGAAACCCTATGGGATAGTTGTTCTCTGTCCAATAGGGTCACTATGAGTTGGAATTGACTTGATGACACAGACACATGCACACACAACCACATGTTCTATACAAAGAAACTAAGTGGGAATATCCTCCAAGGAAATCTGATGCACATATTATAAATATGAACATTGTTTCCTCTCCTCATGGCAGCTTGTCTCCAAGGTGACCACCACCAATTCTTTCCCCTGCCATTCCTCCATGTAGAATTGAAGTTTACTCCTTCACCCTGTTGAATCTGGGCTACTTGTGACTCTTTGACCAGCAGACTACAGCAGAAGTGATGACTCACAGACTCCAAGCCTATGACATGTGAAATCTTGAAACTTCTGCCTGTATCTCTGAGAATCTGTATCTCTGAGAATGCTTGATCAGGGAGAACTTTAGCCTCAGTGTAAAAATCTGACTATGCTGAAACTTCCACGTTGTGAAGAAACCCATGCTAGCCATGTACAGAAAGAGATGTTCTGGACTTTCCAGCTGAGACAACACAAGTGTGAATGAACAATCCATCTTAGATGTCCAACCCAGTCAGTTCTCCAGATGGCTCCAACTCAAGCTGCAAACTCAAGAGAAATTCCAAGTGAAAACCACCTAGCTGAGTCCAGTCAGAGTATAGAACCATGGACGATAACAACAAATGGTGATTTTAAGAGACAAAGTCTTCCTCAGTGAGATAGATTGACACAATGATGAGCTCAAATACAGAAACAATTGTGATGATGGCACAGGACCAGGCAGTGTTTCATTTTGTTGTCCATAGGGTTGCTATGAGTCAGAACTGACCTGATGGCACGTAACAAGTCTTGAGACATTGTACATCAATAGATATCCAAACACTGCATCTAACAAACTGTACTACATTTTCTGCTGGACCTGCTTTTCTTTGAAGAAGCTTTGGTGGAATAGTTGGTAAGACATTTGGCTACTAACCAGAAGGCCATGGGAGGAAGATAAGGCGATCTATTTCTGTAAAGATTTACAGCCTTGGAAACCCAATAGGGATCACTACTCAACTCAATGGCAGTGGGTTTAGTTTCAGTTTTTTTTTACTTATCTTTGGAATCTCACTCAACCGGAATTTAAATACATTAGACAAATTAAGTTTTATTCAAGGGTCTTTAACATTAAAGATAGGTGATACCTGGCACTTGTTTTGGTGTTATCTGAACGAAACAGCAAACTGCTTCTGCAATCTTCACTAAGTCCTTTACTTCTCAATTAAAATGTTTTGGAAAAACAAATGAAATTAACTTCCTTCTACCAGCCAAATGCAAATAATAGATTTGATCACAGAGAGAATGAATATTTACCATGAAACTAATTTCCCATCATTTGATAGCAATTAAGAATGGAATTGCTTCCTCAGCGTCACCAGATCATTCACAGTTTCAGGAAGTACGAGTATATTTTGCTACATTTATTTAGCTTGTGTAAACTCTTCTATGATTTGTTAGCTTCAGAAGAAAATAGAACTTGAAGCCAGGAACAATTCTGCTCTAACTTTCTATATTTGTAGACCTTAAAATCAGATAAATTAATCAAGCCAGCCATGCAAATGAGTCCATGTACTCAAGCCTGATGTTCAAAGGGACTCAATTTGAATTCTGGTCACCTAGTGCTGCTCTGACAGGAATATACCACAAATGGGATGGCCTTAACAAACAGGAGTTTAATCTTACAATTTGGAGGCTTTAAGTTCAAGTTCAAAGTGCCAGGCTGTAGGGGCTGGGTGAAAGCCCTTCAACCTTGGGGTCCAGCTCTGCTTCCTGCTCCCAGCCCACTGGATCTAGAGGCATTTCTTCACTCAGACAGCTGCTGGCTGCTGAGGCTGAGAAGTCCCAAGGTTGACAAGACAAAAAGCACAGTCCCGATGTTACCAAACCACACGCAGGCCATTCACTTAAGTTCATTGTAAGTCCCGAGGTCAGCAGAGCATAGCAGGCCGCTGAACA
>NW_006922069.1:1882576-1898848 GCF_000298275.1 Orycteropus afer afer | reverse complement strand
CCACCAGCCACTCCTCGGAAGGAAGGTTGGGCAATCTACTTCCATAGTGATACTGCCTCGGAAACCCAAGGAGGGGTCGCTATGAGTCGGGTCCGACTAGATGGCACATAACAACAACAACATATTTTATGGAGCCTTTTTGTTTGTTTGTTTGAGTGTTTGTATATTCTACATTTAGGTTTTCCTTTCTCAGTTTGGGGAGTTTCATTAGGACATATCCCAACTCTTCTCCAATGCTTTGTGACTTGCTGCTTTAAATGATAATTCTCCAGTTTCTCTGAGGAGCTATGATAACATCTAACCTTTATCTCATACTGACTTTGAGCTAATGGAACTCAGAAGATAAAATAAAATATAGAGCAGTCAGAAATTGGAAATCCTGTAAGAGTTTGTGGTGGATAATTTAAATGGCAGCTACTTTGATTGTCACTGAAAGTAGCAATTGAGGGCCATGCTGACACGGATAGTACAATAAGCCCTTGGCAATTGTGGATTTAACATTCATGGTTTTGAATGTTCTTAAATGACCCTGAAAGCCCATAGCATGCAGTAATTTGTAATTTTGCTGAGGTATGAATCTGAATTGCCTCTACTAGGAGGCAGAAGTGAGTCCCTTAACTAGGCATCATAACTTTATTCTCTACTTGTTTTACGGACTGAGGGATTTGCAAAGGTGTCAGTGACTCCTTCATATACTTTCTCATCTTTAGTATAATGGTTAAAAAAAAAAAAAAGAAAGAAAGAAAAAGGATAGTAAGGAAGAAAAGGGGTTCAAATCATAAAAACTGTTGAAGTATTATAACGTCAGCATAGAACAGGAAAATGTGGAGAAAGGTTAATGAGTACTTCTTCATACTGACTTATCATTAAATGGAATAATGCATGTTAAGTATTTAACACAATGTCTGACACACGGTGGAGTACTCTTTATGTGCTAGTTCCCTTCTCTTTGCTTCATGTTTGTTATCAAAAGATTTATGTGGTAGCCTTCACTTATATATGAATCCCTTCAAATTAAATAAAGGGAGAAAGCATCAGAGGCAATCACTGTTTTTGTTTTTGCTTTTAATTCTTCAGGACTTGAGCAACGCTTAGTGCAAAATCTGCTTAAGATAAGAGGCCTTTGTGTTATGAAGCCCACACTTGATTTGGCAGTCTATATTTATGTGTAGCGACAGAGGCATTGATTATACATTCCCTTAATCGGCAGCCTCACAGTGTGACAGGATTAGGAATGTGGGCTCATATGCAGATGTTAGGGTGTGTGGTAAAATTGAGACACTTCAATAAATTCACTTCTGAAGATTAGAAATGGGTTCCTGATACATTTATTTGACTTTTCTCGGTGTCTGAACACAGAATCTCAGTAATCCATCCTGATGGCAATCTCATTAATGTGTGTTTCAGATCGCATTACATTTATATACATATCATGTCTGCTTAAAAATCAAATAAGGCTTACTTCTTATTAAGCTGGTCTTCTTTAAATGAGTGAATATTTCAACAAATGACACCAAAGCTAACTTTCCTCTAACATTTGGTAATTTACATATTTCGTAGATATTCAAGTGAAAGATGATCCAAAATGTAGCCATCATTGTTCTAAAGCTCAGGAAGCTGAAGGTTGTTTGATGCATCCCTCTAATGGATTGTTATAATGAGAGGAACCTAAGATTTCATCTTTGTGTTTGAATATTTTGGAGGAAGGGAGTGTTTTAATAAGATTCCTCCACACACACCTGGGTTTCTAAAGCACTGCACTCTTTCACAGGTTTGACAAACAACAGAAATCGGCCAATTGTTTGGTCATCAAATACATGAATATGGTAATTCATGCCAACAGGAATGCACAGCTACCTTCCCTTCAATCAAAATAATGAGAAAGCTGTTATACATTTGCATGAGAATAAAAATTTAGGGTGTCATCACAGTATTTCAATTGTAATTCCTTCTTCCTCCACCACCCCCCTTAACTGCCTTAGGTTTGCAAACTGCTTCAGCAACCATCAGCCAAGAAATGTACATGTCATCTGCAAATCACAGATCACAGATCTTGACTCGAGTGATTGCACAGGGAGAAGTGCTGAAGGGTTCATAGTGGCCAGAACAAGACTTAAAAGTGATGTGAAATAGGGAGCAAAGAGGGCTGCAATTGCCTTGGAGCCTAAAATAGACTGAGCTTCAACACCATAGAAAAAAATCGCCAGCTTCTCCATCATTTCTTTAAAGGTCAAAATTTTTGTAGGTGGACTGGGAGAGCAGCGGATTGCAGATGCGTTTAACAGCAGGGTATTTTCCGCTGCCATGACCAGTTAAGGAAGATTTTCAAAAACACATCTGCTGGTAAACAGTTTGGCCCTACTCTGGGTCATCTGCCTTCTCTGGTCTCCTAGCTGCATGGATTCTTACCTGGATAGAGTCCCAAACCTCACATCAGTCAAAACTAGGCTTTCAGTACAATCCATTACATTTTTCAGCGAGGTACCTCAGTGGCTTTCAGAGAGGTTTTATGATGTAAGGATGCCTCTTCCCAAATGCATGAAGCACACACATGAGGCGGGCAAGTCCAGAGCATGCTGGGTAGCAGGCAGGCACCACAGCCCAACTCTCACTGCAAACCACCCAGTGCAAGCCAACTAGGCTCAGTCATTACTTCTCCCCATGGAGTTTCCCAAGGGAATATGGGTCAACCAACCATTTTTGTGCTTCTTGGGTAGGTCACCCAATTGTCCACCATGTTACATTCAACTGGTGTCCGCTATAGAACAAGTAAGGCTTTTGTTGCATACATCCCAAGCCCTAGTCAGATTGAGTGGTGACAAATCTTCAATCTTTACCCATATTTGCACACAGTCTTCAGAGATGCATGTTAAGAATCGTAAAGACCCTGGAGCCACTTCAAGAAAGCTCTTCCAGATCACTCCCATCTCATGAGTTTCTAATGAAGAGCACATCTCCTGATGGGAATGTAGGAAGACAAAGTCCCAGTTTAGCTAAATTCCAAAAAAATTTGTCCTCTGAGCCAAAGACATGCTGGAAACCACCTCTTCCCCTGACTTGGATTACATGAGAGCCCACTTCTGGTTAGAAATTGAACTTTAACTGACCTTGTACCTGCAATGACCAGTAACACAGAGGCACACGTGACTGAGTATATCAATATGTAGGCCCATGGGAGGAAAGTGTGTGATGGGAGCTTCCTGCTAATAAGATACTATTCACGTTGTTCATGTAACCATGAGTTCATGTTAGGATGGCAAACTTTTTCAGCATGATCTGTCCTGGACATAAATCAAAAAACCAAACACAGTGTTGTCGAGTTTGATCTGACTCATAGCAACCCCTCCTTGGGTTTCCAAGGCGGTATCATTACGGAAGTAGATTGCCCAACCTTCCTTCCAAGGAGTGGTTGGAGAGTTTGAACTGCCAGACTTCTGGTTAGTAGTCAAATGCCTTAGGCACTATGCCACATGGGGCTCCCTAAAGGTGACGCAGAGTCTCATACGTTCCAAAAGGACAGCATTATTTGGCTAGAAAGACTCAAAAGTCATAATTCCTTTCCCTTGGAAGATGCATAGGCTCTTTCTCCTCCAGCACTTGCCAATACCTATATTTCCATTTAGCAAACAAATAATAAGCATTAACATTAAGCCATTACATATATTCTGTATATTATCCTTTATGCTACCCTCACACAGAAGAAAGTGATGGCTATGAAAGGGGACACACTTAGTTGTATAACTTTAGCAAACTACTTCAGTTTTCTGTGCCTCAGTTCCTCATTTATAAAATGGTAAGAATATAGTAGCACATAGGTTTATTGTGAGGACTGCATGAGTTAATACATGAAAAGGGATTAGAATAGCATCTGGTATGTAGTAAGTGCTCAGGAAAGAGTTCACTTTGAAAGGTTGCTGTTGCTGTTATTGCTGTCATTGTTGTTATTATTACTATAATACCTTTTAAACATCTTATCCACCATCATTCCCTGTATCCTGGGGATGAAGAAAGAGATTTGGAAAGGAAAAGATACTGGGAAGAATGAGAGAAGACTTCAAAGTTTAGCCCTAGTGGCAGGTCAAGAAAGTCCCTTGGAGGTTCATTCATTTGCAAAGTTCGATAAAGGTTCCTACTCTCAATTTTGCTTTGAATTTTCAATTATTATAGCTCACTTCCTCTCTCATCTAAATCTAGATCTTTCTTTGAGACAAAAGAGATCCTTTCAAGGGTTTTCAGAAATCTGTGCATATATGAGAATGAATAAAACCAGAACTCACAAATGTAAAAACCAAATGTGGGTCAATATGAAGGGAAGGTGGCAATATTGTGTTCAGGGTTGCAGGGTTTAAGTTCATACCACTGTGATACCTGGGAATGAGAACAGAACGAAGGAGACAGAGGACTTCAGTTTGGAATCACTAATTCACTATGTCACTTTCTTAGCTCCTAATCATTAAGAGATCCAAGCAAAAATACTTTCTTCATCCTGTGAGATGTAGAGGGATGCCCTTATTGTGCCAGGCCACTTCTCTCTGCCAGCTGCTTCAAAAATGCCCAGAGCCCAAATCTAAGAAGAAAGCAAGTGGTGGTTTATGCTAAAATGTTAAAGCCATTTGAAAGCAAATGCATGTAATGGGAAGAATTTAAGCAGCCGTTGGATGTCATTACATTCATTTCTCAAGGAGGCCTGTCTTCTGGTGACACCAATCAAAGAACTGGGTCATCTCTCAACAGTAATTTTCTTGGAAGCCATGAAATTCTTGCATTGATTTCATCCCCCTTTGGCTGAACATGAACTGAGAACAGCCAAGCTGGTGAGGACTCAGGCAGCCCATGGGGCTGTCATCAACTCCATCTGAAGAGTTTATATCCTTAATGGGATCAGAGGTCTTATCGGCGATTCTCTGTAAGTGCAACAGAGAAACTGTCTTTCTCTCACCACTGATTCCACACCTGACAATTCTCCTATTTATCAGTTCACAATTATTGTCTGAAAGCAAGTCAATTACCAAGAGGAATTTATGAAGTCCTTAGCGACTTAGAAGACACTTTGATGGAATGTATCCATTCTGCTCAGAAAATTGATATGTGAACTGTCTGCCGACAGAGCAGATTTCTCACGTTACCACCACATCATAATACAAATTATTAGAACATTAATTCTTGTGCTTCTGTACGTATCCAACAAGATATAACTACATATAGGAGAAAAAAAATTTTTTTTAATTTACAGTTACACTAAAAAATAGTCATTAGTCCTGCATGTTTGCAAATTCCTCTCCTGTAAATCCTTCCCAATAACTCAGGAAGAGCTGACTAAACTCTCATCACTCTCTTCAAATCTGTGTCATGTTACAAAATTTATTGTGGTGCTATTTATCTGTTTATTGATCTGTCTCTCTACCAATAAGTGAACGCTCTTTGAAGAAAGGAACTACATTTTATTTAAGCTTTTATCCCCATTACCTACCACAAAAGCCTAGGCTACATATAACTTGGCTTGAGAACATTGGTTTAAAAAACAAATGAATAAATCTTGCACTATCAGCATTGTGAAAGGATTCCTCTCTCACTTGCTAAAACTTGGGCTGACAAATACTCATTAAATTCTGAAACAACATCCTCAAAGGCACCAGGGTCCATTTTGTACACTGAATGCACAGAATTATGCCCAAGGAAAGCTTCAGAAGAAGATTTCTCTGAAAAGAATATCTTCACTTGCCTTTTCAATTGTAATGTGCGGTAGATGACTGACACCCAAGCTTCACTCATGGAAAGGAAGGATGGATTTTGAACAGTCCTTTGTGAGGGATAGCCAAAGACCCATCTGTGATGGTTAATTTTATGTGTCAACTTGGCTAGGCTATGATGTCCACTTACTTGGCAAAATACTAGTCTATTTGCTATTATAAGGAGGCTTGGTGGTACAATGGGTAAGAGCTTGGCTGCAAAACAAAAGGAGGTGGTTCAAAGTCACTCAGTAGCTCTATAGGAGAAATGTGTGGTGAACTACTTCTGTAAAGATTTATGGCCTAGGAAACCCTATGAAGCAGTTCTACTCTGTCCTATAGGGTCACTATGAGTTGAGATAGACTCAACAGTCCACACAAAATTGCTATTATGAAATAATGACATGTGGCTAAACCAGTTGGCTTCAAGTAAAGCAGATTCCCTTAATAATGTAGCCTCAGTCAATCAGTTAAAGGACTTAAGAGCAAAAAAGGGAGATTCCTTAGGATGTGCTCTGCCTCCAAAGTATAAACAGACTTTATTTTCACTCTTCTCATCACCTGACATACAGATTTTGGGCCACAACACTGTAGGAATCTCCAAGTTGTCACCTGACTCACAGATTTTGAACTTGCCAGCACCCCACAATCACATGAGCTAATTCCTTGAAGTAAATCATTGTGTGTGTGTGTGTGTGTGTGTGAATTTATAACTGTTCTGTTTCTCCAAAGAACCCTGATTAAGACACCATTTCTTTCCTTGTTCTGGCCATTGTTACAACAAACAGTTGGAGGCTGACAGATCTCTGACTTAGTTGCTACATGTATATCTTGTTTTCCACCCTGAACTTCTCTGCCAAAAACATCATCCATGAAGGAAGCAAAAGGTCATTATAAAGACAGGAAACCAAGACAAGACCAAAATGGATGCCAGAAGAGCTCTGAAACTTGCTCTTGAATGGAGAGTCACCGAATCAAATGAAATAACAAGACAAAAGAGTTGAACAGAAGATTTCAAAGAGCAACTTGAGAAGACTGTCAATTATTATAATGAAATGTGAAAAGACATAGAGTTGGAAAGCCAAAAAGGAAGAACATGCTCAGCATTTCTCAAGCTGAAAGAACTGAGGAAAAAATGTCAAGGCCCAAGTTGCAATATTGAAAGATTCTATGGGCAAAATATTGAATGATGTAGGAAACATCAAAAGAAGATGGAAGGAATATACAGAGTCACTGTACCAAAAAGAATTGGTCAGTGTTCATCCATTTCAGGAAGTGGCATGCAATCAAACACTGATGGTATTGAAGGAAGAAGTTGAACCCATACTGAAGCAACTGATGAAAATCAAGGTTCCAGGAATTGATGGAATACCCACTGAGATACTTCAATAAAAGGATGGCACTCTCAAGGCACTCCCTTGTCTATGCCAAGAAATTTGGAAGACAGTTACTTGGTCAACTGACTGGAATAGATTCATATATGTACCCATTCCAAAGAAAGAGGATCCCACAGAATGTGGAAATTTTCAAACAATATCATTAATATCACAAGCAAGTAAACTCTTGCTGAAGATAATTAAAAAACTGTTGCAGCAGTATATTGACAGAGAACTTCTAGAAATGTAACCTAGGTTCAGAAGAAGACATAAAATGAGGAATATCATTGCAGATGTCTGATGGATCTTGGCTGAAAGCAAAGAATACCGGAAAGATGTTTACTTGTGTTCTATTGACTATGCAAAAGCATTCAGTTGTGTGGATAATAACAAATTATGGATAACATTGAGAAGAATGGGAATTCCAGAATACTTAATTGTACTCACGAGGAATATGTTCATAGACCGGGAGGCTGTTGCTCAAACAGAACAAGGGGATAACTGCATGGTTTAAAATCAGGAAGGGAGTGCATCAGGGTTACCATTTTTTCACCATACTTATTCAATCTGTATGCTGAGCAAATAATCCAAGAAGTTGGATTATATGAAGAAGAATGTGGCATCAGGATTGGAAGAAGACTCATTAACAACTGTGATAGCAGATGACACAACTTGGCTTGCTGAAAGTGAGGATGACTTGAAGCATTTACTGATGAAGATTAAAGACTATAGTCTGCAGTATGGATTGCACCTCAGCATAAAGAAAATGAAAATCCTTGCAACTGGAGCAATAAGCAGCATCACAATAAACAGAGAAAAGATTGAAGTTGTCAAAGATTTCATATTACCGGTTCCACAATCAACACCAATGGAAGCAGCAGTCAAAACAGCAGACAATGTATAGCACTGGACAAATCTGTTGCAAAAGACCTGCTTAAAGTGCTGAAGAGCAAAGATGTCTCTTTGATGACTAAGGTGCACCTAACCCAAGCCATGGTATTTTCAATCATTTCACATGCATGTGAAGGCTGGACAATGAATAAGGAAGACCAAAGAATAATTGATGCTTTTGAGTTGTGGTGCTGGTGCAGAATATTGAGGGTATCGTGGACTGCCAAAGGAACTAACAAATCTGTCCTGGAAGAAGTGCAGCTGGAATGCTCTTTAGAAGCGAGAATGGCCAGACTTTGTCTCATCCACTTTGGTCATATTGTCAGAAGGGACCATGCCATGGAGAAGGAGAAGGAGAAGGGAAAGTGAAGGGTCAGCAATAAAGGGGAAGGCTCTCAATGAGATTGACTGACACAATGCCTACAATAATTGGGGCCAGGTATAATGAGGATTGTGAAGCTGGCACAGGACTGGGCAGTATTTGATTCTGTGGTACATAGGTTTGTGATGAGTAAGAGTGGACTCAATGGCACTGAACAACAACAGCAACAATAAGTAAGACCAGTTAATTTTACAATTATTCATATACACAAACCAACCACTAAAGCCAAAGATGAAGAAATAGAAGATTTTTACCACCTTCTGCAGTCTGGAATTGTCCAAACAAGCAATCAAGATGTATTGATAATTAGTGATGATTGGAATGTGAAAGTTGGAAACAAAGATGAAGTGTCAGTATTTGGAAAATATGTCCTTGGTGAAGGAAATGATGTCACAGACTTCATGATAGAATTTTGCAAGAGCAATGACTTCTTCATTGCCAATACCTTTCTTCAACAATAAAAATGGTAACTGTACATGTGGACCTTTCTATATGGAATACACAGGAATCAAATTGAATGTGTCTGTGGAAAGAGATGATGGAAAAGCTCATCTCATCAGTCAAAACAAGGCTAGGAGATCACTGTGGAACAGACCATCAATTGCTCATATGCAAGTTCAAGTCAGAGCTGAAAAAAAGTAAAACAAGTCCACAAGAGCCAAAATATGACGTTGACTATATCCCACCTGAGTTCAGACATCATCTGAAGAACAGATTTGACTCCTCTGAACACTAATGCCTGAAGACCAGACATGTTGTGTGTGGGATGACATCAAGAACACCATACATGAAGAAAGCAAAAGGTCACTATAAAGACAGGAAACCAAGAAAAGACCAAAATGGATGTCAGAAGAGACTTTGAAACTTGCTCTTGAATGGAGAGTAGCTAAAGTGAATGGAAGAAATGATGAATCAAAGAAGCTGAGCAGAAAATGTCAAGGGCTGTAAAATGATACAACCAATGTGAAAAGTAGTATGTCAATTCCTTAAAAAGTTGGAATTAGAAATCCCATTTGACCCAACAACTCCATTAGTAGGTATATATCCTAAAGAAGTGAGAGCCAGGATAAGAACAGATTTATGTACACCCTTGTTCATCATAGAACTATTTACAATATCAAAAAGATGGAAACAACCTAGGTGCTCATCAACAGAAGAACAGATAACCAAACTTTGGTACATATACACAATGGAGTAGTATGCAACCCTAAAGAATAACAGAGTAGTTCCAGTAAGATGGCAGAATAAATAGTCAAACAAACTACACAGATCCTCTTCAACAAAGAAAAAGGAAACCAATTAACATAGATACAGATGATAATCCTGGACCCCTGAGCTTTGAAAGGAAGGATACAAAAGTGGACTAAACACCAACTAGCTCTGGTGGCATAGTGCCTAAGGCATTTGACTGCTAACCAGAAGGCTGGCGGTTCAAACTCACCTTCAAACTCAGAAGGAAGATTGGGCAATCTACTTCTGTAGTGATACCTCCTCGGAAACCCAAGGAGCAGTCGCTATGAGTCAGATCTGACTCACTGGCAGTGAGTTTTTTTTTTTCTTTTTCTTTTTTTTTAAACTAGAAGAACCTGCATGAAAACATTAAAAAAGGAGACATACAGAACTGTGGTCTGTCAATTGATCCTGATGGCATGGACAGCTTGGATATTGCCAAGTGGTGTTCACTCACTGATGTCAAGTGGGATCCGACTCATAGCGACCCCTCCTTGGGTTTTCCAGGTGGTATCACTGCAGAAGTAGATTGTCCAACCTTCCTTCTGAGAAGTGGCTAGTGGGTTTGAACCACCAGCCTTCTGGTTAGCAGTCAAGTGCCATAGGCCCCATGACCAAAGAATTAACCTAAAAATTGGCCCTGCTAGTCAGGGGCTGCACGGAGACTGCACTGGTGACTGGTGACTAAAAAAGGAAGGAGTGAAGAGGGAGATGGGCTGATCTGTGGACTTTTGGCTGCCCTGAGGGTGCAGCCATTTTGAATATTTACAAGCAGTTGGACCATTTTGGATATTTAAAGTGATAGGTTTCTCTCAGATTTCAAGGACCTAAGAATGGGCTCCACTTGCTGGGGACCACAAAGACATTCCAGACATGAACAACTGTAAAGTTGTGATATTCCCCTTGTAACTCTTATATCCCATACCCTCTTGGTGAACGTAGGTGTGGCCATCCTCACTCCCATCCATTCTGGCAGGAATTCCATCCCAGTCTACGTGCTCTGACAGAGCCTGGGTGCCCTGCCCACCCTGCCCAGATTATTTTTCCTTTTTTTTTTTTTTTAAAGTTTGTTTGTTTTTGTCTGTTTTAAAGTTATTATTATTATCCATTCTTTTTATTAATATTCTTTATTCTTCCTTTCTCAGATTCTAGCTTTCAGCGTTTTCTCTCTTCCCTGTCTCTGGTTCCCATTTTTTTCTTTCTCATGATTATTCCTATTCTTTGCTTTTCTTGATGCCTTTTTCCTATTATTTTCATTCTTCTCCTACTCTACTTCTTTTCTCTTATTGTGTCCTCCCCATATATTGTGAGGAAACTTTGGTGACATAGTGCCTAAGGCATTTGACTGCTAACCAGAAGGCTAGTAGGTTTGAATCTCCCCAGAAGGAAGATTGGGTAATCTACTCCTATAGTGATATCACGTTGGAAACCCAAGGAGAGGTCGCTATGTGTTGGATCTGACTCCATGGCAATGAGTTAGGTTTTTTGGTTTTAAATATTGTGAGGTGTTTTTTTTCTTTCTTTTCTTTTTTTGGTGATTTTTCCTGTCTGTTTATTGAGTGTGTTTTTTGTCTACTTGCTTTTTACTTATTTGATGGTTTTTCAATTGCTGTTTTTGTCTGAGTAGGAAACAGCAACCATGCCCACATGATGCAACCACATATGCACATCCTGTAGCTCCATACTTCCATCGCCACCAACTGGCCAATGATAAATGACTACCAAGAAAAGCCTGACTCACTCTTAACTGCTCTTCACAAACAGTTAGCAGAGATCTAAATACAACAACAGCACAATGTCTTGGAGACAATAGATCATCATACTCCATACAAAGAAGCAAGATAAAGTCGTGGAAACAAGGGAGCAAGATACAGACCCAGAACACATCCCTGAGGAAGAAGCAGCATTGGAGCACTCTGATAAGGAATTCAAAAGAATTATATTTAGATATCTTCAAAGGAATGAAAGATAGATTGAGGAAAACACTGAAAAAAATCAAGGAAAACACAGACAAAAGCCTAGAACAATTTCAGAAGAAAATACAAGAACAAAATGACAAAATAAATGAAAAATTAGAAATTATACAAAGTCTACAGATAGAAATCCAGAAGATTTACACTAAATTTTCAGAAATAGATAACACATTGAAAGGACAAAGGAGTGTAATTGACAAATGGAAGAGAGAATTAATGAGATTGAAGACAAATACCTGAATACTCCTTGGAAAGGGATCAATCAGAAAGAAGATCAAATAAAATGAAGAAAGCCTAAGAATCATGTGGGATACCATGAAAAGGAATAATGTACGTGTAATCGGAATTCCAGAACAGGATGAGAAAAAGAAAACCACTGATAAAATTTCCAAGATTTGTTGGAAGAGAGCTTCCCTAATATGATGAAGACAGAAAATATCCATTCAAGAAGTCCAACAAACCCCAAGCAGGACAGATCCAAAACAAAATCATCAAGACATACCATCATCAAACTCATCAAAACCAAAGACAAAGAAAGAATACTGAAAGCAGCATGGAAAAAATGAAAAGTTACCTATAAAGGACAACCAATAAGACTCAGCTCTGATTTCTCAGCAGAAACCATGCAAGTAAGAAGGCAATGGGATGGTATATATGAAACTCTGAAAGAGAATATTTCCAAAGAATTATACACCTAGTAAAGTTGTCCCTCAAAATAAAAAAATGGTGATATTAAGAGATGTCCAGATAAGCAGAAATTAAGGGAATTTGTTTAAACCAGACCAACCTTATGAGAGATACCAAAGCGAGCCCTTTGAATAGAGAACCAAACAACTGACTATTAATACACAAGGTGACATAACTCAGAAAACAACACAGCTATGGTGTATCCAAATTAAAATAAGCTTACAGGATTATAAACAGGGAACCAGAGACTTCAATTGGAAAATGAGGATAACTAAAAACAAAAAAGAGGGAAATAATAATGTAGTTACAGAACTGCTAAATGGTGAAGAAGTCAATAGAGTTACAAGATAGAATGGACTGTTCTAAACTTGGGAAGAAAATTATAAATCACGTACCCTCAAAAGAAAAAGATAAACCTTCACATCACAATAAAAAGGAGGACAAGCACAAATATTTAGCAAACACTAAAACAATAGCAACAAAGGAAATGATAACATGATTCATAAAAATAATGAGCTCAGCACAAAAAATTTTACGGAACAAAGAAACCAGCAACACAATGAGAAAAGTACATAACAAAATGACAACAACTAATTCATTCTTGTTGATAATTACACTGAATGTCAATGGATTAAATGCACCAGTCAAGAGACAGAGAGTTCCAGATTGGATAAGAAAACATAACCCATCAATATGCTATCTACAAGAGACACATCGTAGGGACAAAGACAAAAATAGACTCAAAATCAAAGGTTTGAAAATACGTCAAACAAATGGCAACCATAAAAGAGCAGGAGTGGAAATATTAATTTCTGACCAAATTGACTTTAAGACAAAAACCACCATAAGAAACAAGGAAGGACATTATATAATGATTAAAGGATCAGTTGAACAAGAAGATATAACCACAATAAATATCAATGGACCCAATGAAAAAGCCCCAAAATACACAAATCAGATTTTAACAGAATTGAAAAGTCAAATAGATGACTCAACAGTCATTTTAGGAGACTTTAATACACCACTTTCAATGAAAGATAGAACAACTGTAAAGAAACTCTACAAAAACACAGAAGAGATAAACAATATAATCCACCAACTTGACCTTGTAGACATCTACAGAGCACTTCACCCAACAACAACACAATATGTATTCTTTCCAGTGCACATGGAACATTCTCCAGGATAGACCATATGTTCAGCCATGAAGCAACCCTTAATAAATTTTAAAACATTGAAATAGTGCAAAGCAACTTTTCAGACCACAATGCCATATAATTAGAAATCAACAATAGGAAAATCAACAGAAATGAGCAAACACATGGAAACTGAACAACACCCTCCTTAAGAATGACTGGGAAAGAGAAGAAATAAAAAATAAAATTAAAAATTCCTTGAATCAAATGAGAAGGAAAACATAACATACCAAAATCTTTGGGACGCAACAAAAGCAGCGATCAGAGGCCAATTTATAGCAATAAATGCCCGCATCAAAAAAGAAGAAAGAGCCATAATCAACACTTTAAACCAACATCTCCAACAATTAAGAAGAGAATGATAAGAAAAGCCTACAGTTACCAGAAGAAAGGAAATAATAAAGATTCAAGCAGAAATAAAGAAGCAGAAAATAGACAATAGAAAAAATCAACAAGACTAGAAGTTGGTTTTTTGAAAAAATTAATAAAATTGACAAATCACTGGCTAATTTAACAAAGGAAAAAAAGGAAGAGAATACATAGCACAAATAAGAAACAAAATGGGCAATATCACAACAGAACCAACTGAAATAAAAAGGATAATATCAGGATACAATGAACTGTACTCCAACAAATTTGAAAATCTGGAAGAAACTGATAGATTTCCAGAAACACACTACTTATCTAAACTAACACAGACTGAGGTGGAAAAGTTGAACAGACCCATAACAAAAGAAGAAATTGACCAGGTCATAAAAAAATTACCAACAAAAAAAGGTCCTGGCCCAGACATTCTCACTGGAGAATACTACCAAACATTCAGAAAAGAACTGACACCATTCCTACTTAAACTATTACACAACATAGAAAAGGATGGAATCCTCCCTAATTCATTTTATGAAGTAAGAATAACCTTGATATCAATTCAGGCAAATACATCACTCAAAAGGAAAACTACAGACCAATATTCCTCATGAATATAGATGCAAATATCTTCAACAAAATTCTACCCAATAGACTCCAACAACATATCCAAACAATAATTCATTATGACCAAGTAGGGTTCATATCAGGTATGGAAGGATGGTTCAACATAGAAAAACAATCAATGTCATCTATGACATAAATAAAACAAAGGAAAAGAACTACATGATCATATCAATCAACTCAAAAAGTGCATTTGATAAAATGCAACACTCATTTCTGAGAAAAACTTTCAGCAAAATAGGAATAGAAGGGACATTCCTTAACATAATAAAGGGCATGTATGCAAAAACAACAGGAACATTATTCTCAATAGAGAGAGACTGAAACCATTCCCCTTGCGAACAGGAACCAGACAAGGATGCCCTCCATCACACTTCTATTCAACATTGTACTGGAAGTCCTAGCCAGGGCCATAAGGCAAGAAAGGGAAATCAAAAGCATTCAAATTGGTAAGGAAGAAGTCAAACTATCTCTACTTGCTGATGATATGATCCTCTACCTAGAAAACTGAAGAGACTCAGTCAAAAATCTACTGGAACTAATTGAGAATTTAGCATAGTGGCAGGATACAAGATCAACATTCAAAAATCATTTGGATTCCTCTACACCAGCAAAGAGATTGCTGTAAAATAAATAAGGAAATCAATATCATTTATAATAGCTACCAAAAAAATAAAATACTTGGGAATAAATCTTACTAGAGACACAAAAACCTGTACAAAGAAAACTACAAAAACTACTTCAAGGAACCATAAGAGATCTGCATAAATAGAAGTACATACCATGCTCATGGATAGGAAGATTGAACTTTGGAAAATGTCAATTCTACCCAAAGCAATCTATACATCCAATCCAATCCCAATCCAGATCTCATCAACATTCTTTAAGGATATGGAAAACCTATCACTAACTTTATACAGAAAGGAAAGAAACCTCGGATAAGCAAAGCATTATTGAAGAAGAGAAATAAAGTAGGAGGTCTCACACTCCTGGATCTTAAAACCTACTATACAGTCACAGTGCTCAAAACTGCCTGGTAGGGGCACAACAGACACATAGACCAATGGAACAGAATTGAGAACCCAGAAATAGATCCATCAACCTATGGTTAGCTGATATTTGACAAAGGGCAGAAATCCATTAAATGGGGAAGAGATTGTCTGTTTAACAAATGGTGCTGGAAAAACTGGATATCCATTTGCAGAAAAATGAAACAAGATCTGTACCTCACATCATACACAAAAACTCACTCCAGATGGATCAAAGACTTAAATGTGAAACATAAAACTATAAAGTTCAAGGAAACACTAGGGGCAAATTTAGGCACCCTAATATATGGTATAAATAGACTATCAAGCATAACTCAAAATGCACAAACAGCAGATGATAAACTAGATGAATGGGACCTTCTAAAAATTAAATTTGTATGTGCTTCAAAAGACTTCTCCAAAAGAGTCAGAAGAGAACATACAGATTGGGAAAAAATAGTTGACAATAACATATTTGACAAGGGACTTATTTTTAGAATTTACAGAAAACTCCAACATCCCAACAACAAAAAGACAAACAATCCAATTAAAAAAATAGGTAGAAGACATAAATAGACACTTCATCAAAGAGGATATTTGGGTGACCAACAAACATAAGAAGAAATGTTCATGATCATTAGCCATTGTTGTTGTTTGTTGTTATGTGCCATCGAGTCGGCCCCAACTCATAGTGACTCCTCCTTGGGTTTCCGAGGCAGTATCACTACGGAAGTAGGATTGCCCAACCTTCCTTCTGAGGAGTGGCTAGTGGGTTTGAACCGCCAGCCTTCTG
>NW_006922069.1:1860044-1881671 GCF_000298275.1 Orycteropus afer afer | reverse complement strand
TTACCAGGGGTGGGAGGAGAGGGCAGGGAACACTGTTAGATAAGTAGAGACAAGTATTGATTTGGGTGAAGGGAAGGGCAATGCACTAAATGCGAGTGATCAACACAGTGGCATTGATGAAGAGGAAGGCGTAGAGAGGTGCATGGGAGGTACAGACAACAAAGAAGAACCCTTTTGCACATACAGTACTTGTCAGTGAAGGCAAACATTGATATACCAATGGATAGATGGCTGGACAGGCTGAACTATTAGGTATGTCTGTGCAGTGGGGAGTGTACCCAAGACCATGTATAGGGTTGGCAGACAATGTTTCTACAAGTATATTTGTATGTTCTGTAGGAATTCCCAGGTATATAGTAGAGCTGACAAGGGGCAAGATTATAGTGACTTCTTGGCCACAGCCACCTATCCAGAGGGAGAGAATAGTTGGACCTGTGGGCTTGGGACCACAGCTGCAGGGGACATCAAGCTCAATTGGCATAACATACTATACAAAAATATTGTTCCACATCCTACTTTGGTGAGTAGCAACTGGGATATTAAAAGCTTGCAAATGACCATCTAGATGTAACAATGGGTCTCTCCTCATTCAGAGCAAAGAAGAATGAAGAAAATCAAAGATGCATGGATACAATTAGTCCAAGCGACTGGTACACCATTGAGATCCTCAGCCTATGAGGCTGAGTCATAGGCTAGGACTGTGAGACCAGAATTAGATGGTGCCTCGCTACCACTGTCAACCACTAGGAGGGGGGATCTATGTAGGAGATCCTGGATAGAGCGGGATAACAATGTGGAAAAAACTCAAAATCTTAAAAGAAAAATAAAAAGACCAGGTTTTCTGGTCTGATAGAGCCTGATAGACTCTGATAGAGTCTGGGATTATGGCCCCTAGCTGCCCTTCAGATCTGGAATTAAACTCATTCCTGTGGCTTCCAGCCAAATAAGATAGGCATAACAGCTGAACATTTACATTAGGTAGATGTACTCCTTGGAAAGATCAATCATGGGAGAACAGAAGGACTGTGTATGCACAGGGAGATAGCTCAGGGGGCAGGAGTGCATGGCAGGGAAGAACACAGGGAAGAGGTAACTATGGGGAAGCAGTGGGAAGAGAGATGTTGCATTGTGGGAAATTGAACTCAATGTCATGAGACAAAGTGTATGTGACCTGCTGTATGGAAAATGAATTTGCTCCGTAAACTTCTACCCAAATCACAATAAAAACTTAAAAAAAAAAAAAAAGAAGAAGATGTCAAAGGGTGACTTGAGAAGACAAAGGAGAATATTATAATGAAATCTGCAAAGATCTGGAATTAGAAAATCAAAAGGAAAGAACATTCTCAGCATTTCTCAAGCTTAAAGAACTGAAGAATAACAAGCCTATGGGTGAAAATAATGAACAATGCAAGAAACATCAAAAGAAGATGGAAGAAGTACAGAGATTGGCTTCACCAAAAAGAATTAGATGACATTCAACAATTTCTGGAGGGGGTATATGATCAAGATGTGATGATAATGAAAGAAGAAGTTCAAGCTGCATGGAAGGAAAACAAGGCTCTAGGAATTGACAGGATACCCATTGGGATGTTTCAACAAACAGATGCAGCACTGGAGGTCGTCACTCATTTATGCCAAGTAATTCAGAAGATAGCTACCTGGCCAACCAACTGGAAGAGACCTATATTTGTGCCTATACCAAAGAAAGGTGATGAAACAATGTGAAAGTTATCAAACAATATCATTAATACCACATACAAGTAAAATTTTGCTGACAATAACTCAAAAACGGTTACAGCAGTATATTGACAGGGCACTGACAGAAATTGAAGTAGGATTCAGAATGGGATGTGGAACAAGGGCTATCATTGCTAATGTCAGATGGGTTTTGGCTATAAGCAAAGAATACTAGAAAGATGTTTTATTGACTATGCAAAGGCTTTCAACTGTGTGGATCATGATAAATGATGAATAACATTGAGAAGAATGGGAATTCCAGAAGCCTTAATTGCACTGATGAAGAACCTGTGCATAGACCAAGAAGCAGTTGTTTGAACAGTACAAGAGGATTCTGCTTGTTTTAAAATCAGGAAAAAGATGTATCAAGGTTATATCTTTTCACCATACTTACTCAATCTCCATGGTGATCAAATAATCTAAGAAGCAGTACTGAACACAACAGAAGAACACAGCATCAGGATTGGAGGAAGACTCATTAACAACCTGTTATATGCAGATGACACAACCAGGCTTGCTGAAAGTGAAAAAGTCTTGAAACATCTACTGATGAATAGTAAAGACTACAACCTTCAGTATGAATTACATCTCAACATGAAGAAAACAAAAATCCTCACAGCTGGACCAATAAGCAACAGCATGATAAATACAGAAAAGATTGAAGTTGTAAGGAATTTCATTTTACTTGGATCCACAATCAATGACCATGGAAACAGCAGTCAAGAAATCAGATGATGTATGGCATTGGGCAAATCTGCTAGAAAAGACCTCTTTAAAATGTTCAAGAGAAAAGATGTCATTTTGAAGACTAGGGTATGCCTAAACCAATCCATGGTATTTTCAATAGACTCATGTGTATGTGAAGGCTGGACAATGAGTAAGGAAGATTACAGAAGAATTGATGCATTTGAATTATGGTGTTGCCAAAGCATACTGAAAATTCCATGGCAGAAGAATAAACACTACTGTCTTGGAAGAAGTACAGCAGGAATGTTCCTTAGAAGTGAAAGGGCCAGACTTCAACTAACACACTTTGCTCATGTGGTCAGAAGGAATCATTCCCTGGAGAAGAATATCATGCTTGGTAAATTAGAGTGTCAGCAAAAAAGGGGAAGACCTTCAATGAGCTGGACTGACACAGTGGCTGTAATTAGGGGCTCAAGCATAGCAAAGATTGTGAGGATGGCACAGGATCAGGTAGTGTTTCTGTTGTACACAGGGTCACTATGAATAGAAGCCAACTGGATAGCACCTAACAACAACATGTGTTTTGTATTTATCCATATTGATTCGTGTAGTTTTTCCTTATTGATTTAAACTTCTGGATTGTATGAATTTATCTCCACTTATTTATCCATTCTCTTTTTGATGAATATTTAAGATTTTTTCCCCTAATTTTCACTCTTACAGTGTTGCAATGAATATTCTTTTTTAAAAAACTTATTTTTGAAAATATAGATAGCACCACAGTTACCAATTTAACATTTTTCACATACACCATTCAGTGAGATCATTTAATCAATTATGTTGATGGCAACCATCACCAATATCTTTTGTGAGATTTTTCATCCTCATAAACAAAAGCTCAATGCTTCCTAAACAGTAATTCCCTCTGCCAACCTTCCCTCCCACCCCTAGTAACCATTATTAAACTCTGATCTCTATATATTTATCTATTTTGTAGTTAAACTTCATACTAGTGAGATCACACAGTATTTGTCTTTTTGTGATTGATTTATTACACTCAGCATAATGTTTTCAAGGTCCATCCATGTTGTGGCATGTATCAGGACATCATCTACCCAAGAGACTTAAAAGCAGTATCAGGAACAGACACATGTACAACAATGTTCACTGCAGCACTGTTGAAAATAGCTAAAAGGTAGAAACACCCTAACAGACGAAAGAATCGATAAAATATGGTATATACATATAATGGAATATTATCCTACCATTAAGAGAAAAAGATACATAAATGTCCTTATGTAAAACTTTCTCCAATGTATATACCTAACAGTAGAATTTCTGGAACACAGAGCTGGTATCTTCAATTTTACTAGTATTTTCAAATTGCTCTCTGTGATTGGCTCAATTTCTATCCCCACCAGCAAAGTGGTAGTCCTCACTGCCCCACCTTTTCTCATCACCTGGTAAGAACAACATTTCATGTTTGTCATGTTGATAAATAAGAAGTGATATTTTACTGTTTTAATTTGCATTTCTCCAAACTTTATGAGAATACAGGCCCAAGCATAAGACATCCTGGAAGTTTTATCTCCACCATTCCCACTCCCCACCCCAATTCTGTTGAGGAACTCTGAGAACCTGTATATAAGGGGATGTTCCAGATGTTTCCTTGAATGTGAAGGTGTCAGAGTCATGATCTCTCCTGCCCAGCATTAAGTCACAAATTGTGAAGGGCCTGAGGTTTTACCCTACTAGGAAGCTGACAAATTAGCCTGCCATAGTTTTATATACATATACTGACAGAAGACACAAGACCTGTGGGTCAAAGAAACAGACCATTTATTACTCACAGCATGACTCCTATCTGATAGAATCACAGGCTAAGTCATGTAGACAAGATTGTGCACCAAGCTGACCACCGTCGCCTCTTGCTCCTTTATACTTAGGATAAATTTCAACCTCATGCACTCTCCCTGACAATTGGGTAAAGCCACTATTGTAAGATTTGTACCCTTTATTTCCACAAAACCTATGCATATCAACAGATTAGTATACTATTTTTAGTCACTTATTTATAGTTTAGTCATTTAGAAGCTCAGCATTGTGGCACATGCACTAATGTCAAACTAAGTTTGATTGACTTTGAATCATCTCAGTTCTGCCTTTTAATAATTGTATAAATTGGGGACATTTCTTAGTTTCTTTCAGCTCCAATGACCCCTTGTGCAAAATGGTAGTAACTGCTTGGATGAACTACTCCAGCTGTTGTTGTTGTTCTTAGGTGCCATTGAGTCAGTTCTGAATCATAGTGACTTTGTGTACTACAGAATGAAACAGTGTCTGGTCCACACCATCCTCACAACCATTGCTATATTTGAGTCCATAGTTGCTCTATGTCAATCCATCTTCTTCCTTATTGCTGACACTCTACCAGGCATGATGTCCTTCTTCAAGGACTGGTCACTCCTGATAACATGCCCAAAGTATGTAAGACCAAGTTTGGCCATTCTTGCTTTCAAGGAGCACTCTGGTGTACTTCTTCCAAGACAGATTTGTTCACTCTTCTAGCTGTTGTTGTTAGGTGCCATCAGGTAAGTTCAGACTCATAGTGACACTATGTATAACAGAACACAGCGCCTAGTCCTGCTTCATCCTCAAAATCCTTGCCATACTTGGGCCCATTATCACAGCCATTATGTCAGTCCACCTAATTGAGGGTCTTCTACTTTTTCACTGACCCTCTACTTTCCCAAGCATAATATTCTTCTTCAGTGACTGGCCCCTTCTAATAATATGACCACAGTAGGTGAGATGAGGTCTGGCGATTCTCGCCTCTCAGGAACATTCCAGCTGTTCTTCCTCCAAGACAGAATTGTTTGTTCTTCTGGCAGTTCATGGTGCATTCACCATTCTTTGACAACAACACATTTCAAATATATCAATTCTTCTTTGGTTTTCTTTATTCATTTTCCAGCTCTCACCTGGATGTGAGGCTACTGAAAATGCCATGGTTTGGGTTGGGTGTACCTTAGTCTTCAAAGTGATGTCATTGCTCCTTAATGCTTTAAAGAGGCCTTTTTCAGCAGATTTACCCAATGCAATACATTATCTGATGTCTTGACTGCTGCTTCCATGGGTGTTGGTTGTTGATCCAGGCAAAATGAAATCCTTGATAACTTCAGTCTTTCTTCTGTTTATCATGATATTGTTTCTTGGTCCAGTTTTCAAGTTTTATTTTCTTTATGTTGAGGTAAAATCCATGCTGAAGTCTTTGATCATTGTAAGTAAGTACCTCAAGTCCTCTTCACTTTAAGCAAGTAAGGTTGTGTCATCTGCATATCATAGGTTGTTAATGAGTCTTCCTCCAATCCTGATAACACATTCTTCTTCATATAGTCCAGCTTCTTAGATTATTTGCTCAGCATACAGACTGAATAAGTATGGTGAAATGATAGAACTTTGATACACACTTTTCTTGATTTTAAACCACACGGCACTCCCTTTTCCTATTCAAACAAGAGCCTGACTCTTGGTCTATGTACAGGTTCCTCATAAGCCAATTAAGTGTTCCGGAATTAGCATTTTTCAGACTGTTATCCATAATCTGTTATGATCTACACAGGCAAGTGCCTTTGTATAGGGTAAAACATGTGTAAACATCTTTTCGATATACTCTGATTTGGGACAAGATCTATCGGACATTAGGAATATCTCTCATTCCACAGTTATGTATTGCTGCAACTGTTTTTGAATTCTATTCAACTAAAGAATTATATCAAGAGAACCTGATATATAATGAAGGGCTTAATGTTAACAGCTATTATTATTATTAAAGGCAACGTCCTTCGGTAGAGGGATGGTTGTCTTTGTAGTTAGCTGCCATCAAGCTGGCCCCTGACAACTCAACTTGATCCATGTACAATGGAACAAAACACTCCCAAGTCCTGCCCCATCCCTATAGTTGGTTGAAGATCAGATCATTGTGATCCATAGAGTGTGTGTGTGTGTGTGTGTGTCCCAATTTGGCTGATTTTCAGAAGCAGATCACTAGGTTTCTTTCTAGTTTGTCTTGGTCTGGAAACACCATTGAAATCTGTTTGGCATCAGAGCAACAGAGAAGACTTCACTGACAGACAACAGACAGATGCTGACTTCACATGAAGTACACTGACCAGGAAACAAGCCATGGCCTCTCGCATGGAAGTTGACTGTTATCACTGAATCATCACTGCCACCAAAGTAATGGTCAATTCCTTGAATTTAGCAGCCATGCAAACTCAACAGGGAACTGTAGAAAATACAAGCTGGGTTTAGAAGAGAACATGGAACAAGAAATATAGTTGCTGATGTCAGATGCACGTTGGCTGAAAGCAGAGATGCTAGAAAGATGTTTACCTGTGTTTTATTGACTATGCAAAGGCATTTGTCTGTGTAGATTGTAACAAATTATGGATAACACTCCAAAGAGTGGAAATTCCAGCACTTTTAATTCTGTTCACGTGGAACCTGCATACAGACACAGAGACAGTCATTCACAGCAAGGGGATATTGCATGGTTAGAAATCAAGACAGGTGTGCATCCCAGTTGTATCCTTTCACCATATTTATTCAATCTATATGCTGAGCAAATAATCTGAGAAGCTGGAATATATGAAGAAGAACACAGCATCAGGATTGGAGGAAGACTCATTAACAGCTGTGATATCTGGATGAAACAACATTGCTTGCTGAAAGCAAAGAAGACTTTAAGCAAAATAGTACAGCCTTCAGTATGGATTATACCTCAACATAAAGAAAATGAAAATCCTCACAACTGGACCAGTAAGTAACATCATGATAAATGGAGAAAAGATTGAAGTTGTCAAAGATTTCATTTTACTTAGATCCACAATCAACGTCCATAGAAGCAACAGTCAAGAAATCAAACGACTTATTGCATTGTGCAAGTCAGTTTCCAAAGACCTCTTTGAAGTGTTAAAAAAGTAAAGATGTCACTCGGAGAACTAAGGTACATCTCATATAAGCCATGGTATTTTCATTTGCCTCATATGCATGTGAAAGCTGGACAATGAATAAGGAAGACTGGGAAAAAATCAATTTGAATTTTGGTGTTGATGAAGAATATTGACTATATTATGGACAGCCAGAAAAACAAGCAAATCTGTCTTGAAAGAAATACAGCCACAATGTTCCTTGGAAGCAAGGATGGTGAAACTTTTTCTCACATACTTTGGACATGTTATTAGGAGGGACTTATCATGTTTGGTAAAGTACAGAGTCAACAAAAAAGAAGAAGACCATTAATGAGATGGATTGACACAAGGGCTGCAACAATGAGTCAAATGAGTTCAAATATAGTAATAACTGTGAGGATACAGGACTGGGCAGTGTTTGGTTTTGTTGCACAGTGGGTGTCTAGACTCAGAACTGAATTGACGGCACTTAACAGCAACAACAACTTTCCCTGATGTTACTGTGTTGGTTTTGTTCCTAGGAATATTTCTGACAGATAATAATACCCATTGCCATTATCAAGTACCTCTTACATGCTGGTGTTTTGTTCTGGTTTTTTTTTTTTTTTTTTGCAAAGTTTGAATTATGGTACCATTTTACAAGTGAGGAAAAGAGACCAGATTGCTTAGGAAACTTGCCTGTGATTAGGTCATACAACTAGTAAATGGCAGAGCCAAGATTCAAATACCAACCTGTCTGCCTCCAAATCTTGGCTTCTTATTTATTTTTACTACCAACACACAGGATTTATACATTTTTAATGTAGGATCTTGATTCTAAAGTGCCCCATTCCTTATATTTGCTCCCAAATATGAATAAACACATATCATAGGATTTGGTGTTGAGATCACGTCAAATTCTCTTGTGATCATCACTACCAAGGAAGTTTATCTCTTAACAAATATGTATGGGTGAGTTTGGTAGCTAGCAAAAGGCTTTTGAGAAAATGAAATATCCAAAAACTAGTAATGTTCTTAAGATAACACCTCTTTTGCCCTTCAAATAAAAGCATTCTGAAAACCCAGCAACAATTCTAAGGAAGCTTCTCTAACATAGAAAACCATCCTAGGCCAGAGACACTTGAACTTGGGTACTTTACAACCAACCTACTTTAATTTTTCATTTTTAAAGTCTTTCTGCTGAGCAGCAAAATGAGTGAGAGGTGTATGAGAATATCAGAATTGTGAATGTTTTCAGACTCATTCAGAAGGTTTGATCTGATCTGAATGATGTCTTAACTATATTAACACAGGAATACAGCATCAATGTTAGTGGCTTAGATATAAAGAACCATACTTAGTACTGAATCACATGTTTAACCTCTATCTTCTTCATAATCTAAAGACTTATCTGAAGTTGTACAATAAGGAAGACAAACGTTTAAACTCAAAAGAACTATTAAGTTCAGAAATCTATCCTCAAAAGTCCTTCATCTTTAATTGGGTCACCATTTTAATACATAATTAAAGTACCATAATGCCACAAGTAAGGATGTGAGACTTTGCCGAATCAGTCAACTCACATTCAGCTTTCTGTCCTTTGCTTTTAGACTGAGCAGAAGCCATCTCTGTCTGTTCCTCCAATTGTTACTTTAAATTAATTCCAAAATAAGTAATTATAAGAACTTCTCTGTGTCAGAACTCATGCTGTACATTTTCTTCTCTCAAAAATTATTTTTCTTCCAGGTACTCCTATCACCTTGCAGAAACCCTCCAAATAAATGCTTAAGAATAGAAGCTGCTGGGGAATGGCATGTCCAAACTGGGCTATCTATGAGTACATTAGGATGCAGTCCATTTCCTTGGCTATTTAAGGGATGTATGAAGATGAAAGTAATTATTCTTTCCCTTTAGCCAAACTCTTAGACTTAACTTTTAATTGCATCCTCAAAATGACTGCCTCTCCCCAATTCACTTAAGCAGATGTAACTACAACTGCAAAAACACTGTTGACTGGTGTCCTCCAGAGACCTGTTCATTACCTGTCATTAAATGTTTTAAAAGTTTGCATAATTGATCCACCCAATAAGTCATCATTGATTTATGGGGTTCTTGCTGAAGAGTTGCTCTTTAAAAATTCATAACACTGGTATGTGTCTTTACAATCCATTAGCTGTTTACGTACCCACAGTCTTAGCATTGATTGACCTTGGACTGAGATTCTCATGGACTTCTTTTTTTTACAAGTCCTCAGTATAGAAAAGCAATACTTTAGCCTTCTCCCTTGACAGCTATACTTTGATTTTTTTTCCCCTCCATCAAAACGGAAACTTTACTTGAAATGATGAATAAATAAAGCATATTCTATAAACAGTTCTTCACTATTATTCAAGCTTACAGGCTGTGTTGTGTGAATCTCCTTTCCCCACCATCAGATTCAAGTGTGTAAATGTTCTAAAAGGCTTTGAAAGTTTTATGATGATTTCAGGGGATGGAGGAGTAATAGCTGAAGAGTGAAGCTATTAGTTTTAATATTTATATTGAGTGCTCTGAAACATTAATGTGACAGGATGTAAGATCAGCGCAGTGGGATGTATTTACTTCACAACCGCTGCCATGTGGCAAGAAACATGTGTGTGTGTGTGTGTGTGTGTGTGTGTCTGTTTATTTTAAAAACCTTTGAGGCCAAGGTTCAAATGTTGTTTGTGGGTTTGTTTTTTTTTTTTTTCATTTTTGCACAATTTAAAGTTCCAATTGACAAATACATTAGCTTTTCCTGAACTTGAGCTATGCTGAAGAAGAAATGGACTTCAGGACAAAGGTTGAGACAAGAGTTTGTTAGTATACATGGGTCCACAGTTAAGTAGTTCTCTGAGAACTGCCATGATTAATACCACCCACCAGATTAGTCTCATGTCTTGCTTTCACTCTCAAATGTGTTTTTGGAATTTTCATAAAATGATTGCAAATTTGCATTGTGGAACCTTCATCATCAGAAATGCTCTTAGTGATTTCACACAGAGAAGAAGGGAAGCAAAGCAGAGCACTGAACTCTAGATTCTGACAGTCATGGGCTGAAGCCCAGCTCCACCTCTGATTAGTGTGCAACCTCATGTATGTTACTTCATATCTTTAAGCTTTTGTTATTGATAATAAAATAAGAAGCATAATTGTTCCAACTTACATAACTCTTGTGATGATTAAATGAGATAATCTCTGTGAAGTCCTGGCACAATAAAACTTCCAATTGTTATTGCCACAGAGATATTAGGGATCCTAATACCTTTAAAAGAGTCCTGGTTCCTTGAGACCAGAAGAACTAGATGGTGCCCACCTACAAATGCCAACCACTTGGGAAGGGATCAAAACTGGAGATCCTGGATAGAGTGGGAGGAAAAATGTGGAACAAAATTCAAAAACACAATAATGACCAAACTTACTGCTCAGATGGAATCTGGTGGGACCCCCAAGACTATAGGCCTGGAGTGTACTTTGGGCCTGGGATAGGACTCACTCCCAAGGACTGGGTCAGCCCAACAGTAGAAAGACTTATATGCAGAACACCCAACCCAGGGCAATGTACCACCTACTCTACAGAGATTCACCCCTTGGAGCAACTGGCCATGGGGAACCAGAGGTGCTCATTCACATGGAGGGAAGCTGGACAGACAGGAGTGCATAACTAAGAAGGTTACAGGGATGGGGGGAGTTCACAGGGAAGGGAGAGGAGGAGAGCGGGTCAGGGTTGGAGATAGTAATCAGGGAGTGAAACCAAATGTACATGAACTATTGAATGTAAAACAAATTCAGCTCTGTAAATTAGCACCCAAAGCACAATTTAAAAAGATAAAATAAAATAAATTCACCAGGTGAGAATTTAAAAAGAAACAAAGAGGAGTCCCAGTTGGTGTAAATGGTTAGGCAGGCACCTGCTAACCAAAAGTTTGGTGGTTCACACTACCAGAGACACCTCAATCCCACACAGAGACACTTTGAACCCACCCATAGGCATCTCAGAAAAAAGGCCTGTTATTTACTGTACTACAAAAAAGCACAGCTATTGGGAACCTACACCACACAGTCTACTCTGAAACCATAGGGTTGCCAAGAGTTGGAATGGATCTGACAATAACTGGTTTGGACTTTTTAAAAAAACACCTTTACAATGCCTATAGTCTACAAGGCATGGAATTTGCATCTATAACTAAATTTCTTAGATATAATATACACCCAGTCAAAAAGCTAAGAAAGCAAGAAGAGATAGGAAAGAAAGAAGAAAGGAAATGATAAACACATGGAAGAGTGTTGTGACATTGTGGGGATTGCGGTGAATGTCACAACGTCTGAGTTGTTGAATGGAAGACCAATTTGCTCTTAAATCTTCATCCAAATCACAACAAATTGAAAAAAAAGAACAGTGTAATATATCATTCTCATTCTCAAGGTCTTAACAATCTATTGGGAAAATATGAGCATTTGTCCACTTAAATTTCAAACAAGGACAGAAGTGTTGTTCTGAAATTAGAGGAGACTTATTATCTAAATACCTGGGTTTAAGTCCCAGCCCTGCCACTTGCTGCCTGGAAAAAAGCAGACTTGTCATTTCCTACCTCTGAGACTTGATTTCCTCATATGTGAAATCAGAATATTGATACTTACGTTACATAGTTGTCATAAAGATTAAAAAAGATAACGCTAAATAAGATTTGTGACATCAAAGAAAACATCACAATGTTAAAATGGGCAAGCATGACTTTATTTGAAAACAAATGGTGATGGGGAGGAGAAGGACAAAGGGAAGGGAGGACAAGAAAGGAGCAGTGCAATGGGAGGGTACCATCACAAGAGACCAGAACTAAGTCTCACTTGCCAGTCTGCTGAAGCAGAGGTTGTCGGGAAGATTTTTAAAGTCTTAAGAAAGTTAGTGGGAGCTCTGGTGGCAGAGTGTGTAAGGCATTTGACTGCTAACCAGAAGGCTGGTGGTTCAAACCCACTAGTCACTTCTCAGAAGGAAGATTGGGCAACCTGCTTCCATAGTTATACTGCCTCAGAAACACAAGGAGGGGTCGCTGTAAGTCAGATCTGACTCGATGGCAGTGAGTTTGGTTTTGTTTGGTTTAAGTAAGTTAGTGGAAAATAGTGAAGATAGTGAAGTACTGAAAGTCATTAGGAGAGGGTAAGCAATGGGGTATATTGATCATAAGGAGTTCTCTCTTCCACTTACTGTTAAAGGCAGATGGAACATATTTCATGTGGATTCTGTAAGGGTAGGGAAGAGAGGTCAAGGGTCCAAAGTCAGGAAAAGCTGTTTAAAGTTTAGTCAAACTGAGGGGAATGTTAATGCCATCTTGGTCTGCCATTTTCCAGAACACAAAAGGATGGAGAAATTTTCAAGATCAAAAGACTTGGGTAAAATTAACTTTGTCAGTGGTAAATAGTAAGATACTTAGATGTTGTATGTCAAACAATAGCAGATTTCTTATAATTAAACAAACCAGAATGGCTACAGGACTTCCTGGCTACTGGGAGATGCCTATACCACCAATAGATTCATTACTATATAAATGAAAGCAAATGGTAAAGATAAGTTGAAGACCTTGCTTATGTCTTGGTGGTCTTGGCAGAGTGGGACAGGAGCTAGGTACTTTAGGACAATTTCAACAACAATAGGCAGAGAAGAATAATTAAATATGAGAGCATTTAAAATGGAAAGAGCAATCTGAACAAAAAGTACAGGAAGGAGTGTCAAGGTATGTGGGAATGGCAGAAGCATCATGGTCTGAGCACTGAGTCCTGGGAGATGAACTTAGAAAGCTAAGCTGGGGGAGATGCCTTAAGCAGCAGGCTAAAGAGTGATTTTATCCTGTAGTCCAGTTGTTGTTGCTGTTGTTTTCCATTTTTCTTAAGCAGTATAACATTTTAACAAAAATTAACTTTTATTTTTTTAATCTATGTAAAATGTGTCCATAGTTTAAATCAGCAGTTCTTAACTCTGAATGTATATCAAAACCACTCAGGGGAACTGTTAAAGAACCAATATCCAGAATCCAGACCTTGCCCCAGTCTAATCAAAACAGAATCTCTGGGCAGGTGGAGGGGGCACACATCAGCATTTCTAAAGTTATCTAGGTGATTCTAATGTGCAACCAAGGTTGAGAACTACTATATTAAAGGGTCAAGTTGTACTGCAACAAAAAAATAATCTAGTTCCCTCCTTCACTCTCCCCTCTTCTTAGCTCCAGATTCTATAACTTTTATCCTCTGTTTTTCATATATAAGTCTCTCTTTTTCTTTTGGGAGGCTTTCCGAAGATGCGTGGGAATCTTTGCCTCTCTTTAAGAATAAAGTACTAGAAGATTATTGAAAATTCCTTCGCATGAGCTAAGCTTTGTCAATTGTTGGGCTTTGCTGTGAGGAAGTGGTGAATTGGCTTTTTGTTGAAGAATCCTCAAATCTCAATACCGATAGGTTTTTTTTTCCCTAGAGTTCTTCAATTACTCAAGAGAAGACTCCTCCAGATTCCTGCCTGGGGTACTTTTTATGACTAAATACATCTAGTCTGTGAACAGGGCAGAAAAAGTTTTCCAGGGCCCTATCAGTCAATATGGAAACTCTTACTTACTTCCCTTGCTTTTGGCTCTGCACTTCACCCTCTGTCCTTCAACGTGACCACGTTCAATGTCTGGTCTCCCTGAGATTAAATCTTTGTGGTCATTCGAGATGAAAATGAGAGTGAGATGAGGAAGAAGGGGTAGAATAAAGGGGGAGGACCATCTCCTGGCTGTTTTGCTTGGGGAACTCTCAGGAAGTCCAAATGTTCCATATATGAACCAGCTATTAAATCTCCTGATTTATGCTCCATGCTCACCACCCCCATCTGTGGTTCCAGGTTTCCCCATCTGAATTTTCCTGAAGTTTTCTGGGATGAATTAGCTCCCTTCTTCTTATTAGTGGCATCCTCTCAAGTATTTGCATTATAAATTCCTCTGCTCTACTGAGTCATTTACCACTCCAGAATAGTGCCTAGGGCATTTGACTGCTAACCAGAAGGCTGGAAGTTCAAACCCACCAGCCATTCCTCAGAAGGAAGGTTGAGCAATCTACTTCTGTAGCGATACCACCTCAGAAACCCAAAGAGGGGTCGCTATGAGTCGAGTCTGACTTGACGGCACATAGCAACAACACCTACTTCCTACCTTCCAAAGATGTTTTTATCCTCTTGTCTGTTGACTGCTTTCTTACTTCTTTGTCCCTGTGGATTTATACAATTTCATTTCTGTTCTGTGAATATAACTTTAATGGAAAATTCAAGTGGGAGAGAAGAGAAATACATGTGGTAAATCTGCCATGTTTAAACAGAAGTCCCAGGGGCACTTGTGATTTGTTTAACAAATCCTATGCAGAACTATGTGAAAACAGATAAAAATGGAGGCACTCTATTTAAATGAGGGATGGAGGTGTCAGAAAGTCCATTTTCCATTCTCTCTCCTTTCCCACTAAACCCAGACAATTCTGAGGAAACTGAGCACTATGGTGTAAGTAGGGAGTATATGAAGGATGGTCTGAGGTGAAGCCTATGGTATTTAATTCCCATCCTTCTGGGTCCAACTACCAAAATGTGGATTGACCAAGGGAATTGTCTTGTTCCCTACTAAAGTTTGGCATGTTTATTTTACAGAGTCTATTACTCAACAAAAGTTTCTTAAGCCCTCCTTCATAGACATTTAAAATCCTATGGAAGCTACAAAGATCAACAAGAGTCTCTACGCTCAAGAAATTAGCAAGGAAGGTGGTAGATGAGTATTTCATGCTCTTTCAAAGACCTTACAAATTCTCCAGAACTAAGAGAGCTTCCTACTATCCCTTAATGTCATTGCTTCATTATTCAAAAATACATGTCCATGGAAGTTCTGTGTGGGAGTGTTCGAAGTGGGTACAGCTAAATGGTGAACTAGCAAGTTGATGTCCTTACAATCTAAACAAACTCCAATTCCCAACTGCTCAACTCCTCAGCCTCAGCAGAGATCTTGAAGACTAAAGACCTTGGCCCATGCTAATTCATATTCTCATACTTAGTATTGCCCAGGTTTCAAATTCAAAGTGGAAAATAATGTATCAGCAGACGGAAGTGTTAATGTACACCTTCTGCTATTTATCTTCTCTTCCTTTCTCTTCTCTCTCCCTTCCTTTACATTCTTCCCTTGTCTTTTCTCCAGTAAGGAAGGATTCACTTTGAGGAATACCCCAAATGCTCAGGCCAAAACAAACAAATATACTCTTTGTCTCTAGCCTTGGATTCTCTAATGTAAAGGTTACACAGTAAATATTTTCAATCCCAAATGTCAAAGCAACCGTGGAATTTCCTGAGGGGACTTTTTTTCAAAAATTCTGTAAAATCAGGTTGGCAGGCTAGGAAAGACATAATGTTACTGCTGCACATATCCCTTGAAAAACTACAGAAAGACATTCACAATCCTCACATTGACATTTGGGACCAACCCAAGATGGGTACCTAGGGAGCTCACCAAGCTTCATGGGCATACAACCATCCACTCACTCCTAGTGAAGACAACAATATCTCACCATCTACAACTTTTCCCCAACAAAGGAAGTCTGCACACACACCTCAGTCAAATGGACTAATTACGCTTAAAATTTTTTCTGTAGGAGAAATCCACACACTTTTGCAGACTATTCTCTAGGGACACCAAGTTTCACCATGCAAATATCATAGTAACAGTAGCTTTCCTGCATATTCACTTCCCTCTGTGGAATTCCTGAGTGCTCTGCATACCATGAGGGCAAATCTGGCACAGTAATTCACACTGTTAGGCAGATTCTGGTAGCCTTTTTGTATGTCTTCCCTCTACTTTCTTAGTATGGGAAATGGATAAAGACAAGGAGAAGAAAAGACATGAGAAAGTTATGAGTTTGTTTATAGTTTTCTCCCTCTCTGACTCAGAGGTTTTAGATCTTGACTGCTTACCTGATCTCCATTCCATAGTGTTATAAGGAAAGTAAAGGCAAAGTCATACTGGAAGATTCTATACAGAAAATCCTCAACAACAACACCAAAAACAACAGCATGTCCCAAGGGACTACATGAAATAGGGGAAATGTGGTATATTGGGAGGCATTGTACAGGAGTGGGAGCCTGGAGGAGAGAAGTGATATAAAGACTATTGCAGGGCCAATTGGACAGCATTTTTCTGGACTAAACAAGTGAAAAACTCCTGCAAGTTCCCTTAGGCAAAACAAAGGAAGACAACAGGTGATAGTAGTATTCTTTGCTTTGGTGTATGCACTTCAATCTAGTTAAATGAGATACACAAGAGAAGATTTGAATTTTTGTTTGGACTTTACTTCTTCAAATACTGACATTGTCTGGTATGTATGGGACCACATGGTAGGAGTTTTCTAAGACTCTCCAGAGGGTAACTCCATACATATTTGAGCTATCTGCCATCTCTTCTCCAACCTCCAATGATATTTTGTAGCATTCAGCTACCTCCTGAGAATCAACCTCTGGACTATCATCTTTCCCTTCCCTCCTCAGTAAATGTACATTTGACCCTGAATGGAAACAAGTTGCTGTTTTCATCGAAAATATTTATCAAATGGAGACTTGGACAATGAAGGGAGAATAGGATTTGAACAAATGCAAAGGTAAAGACTCTTTGGCTAATGCACTTGGTATCTTTTGCCAGCCCTAAAAGATCAAACCTTCTCCACCCCAACCTGAGCCTGTAGTGGCTGAGCTATATGGCCTTCTGACTTCCAGTTGAATTTGGCCAATGGAGAAACCAGAAGGAGACCTGGGGATGGGAGTGAGGCTGGTTATTTAATCCCCATGCTGGCTTGCTACTATCTAGGAATGTCCCTCAACCAAAGGGCATGGTTCCAGTCAGGAAGCCTTCTTCCCATAGCTTTCCCTGGGTTCTCATAACCACTCATTTCTTGATCATTATGGCCTAGGGAATCACTAGCTCTGGAGTATGGCATGATCCCTTGTGGGTTTTCCCTATTCCTCACCCACATCCTTATAAATATCTCTTTATTAGGCTCTCCTCAAATTACCCAATTAGAGTATACCATCTGTTTCCTGCTGGGACCCTGACTGACACAGAAATTTACCAAAGCAAGATGCCTTGACTACCCAGAGGGTGTAAATAAAATAAAGTTTCTATTTATTAAGCAGTCATAAAAATAAACATAAGCTGAGAAAAAATCTGGTTAGACTTAATATATACAAGAAAGCATTAAATTGTGACAAATCATCCATATCAATAATATGGCTTTCCTATACTTAGGAAGCCTATGATTCCAATCACTGTGAGTATTACAAAACCTGCTGTTAAAAATATTTCTTTTTAAACATCTAAAATAAACTGCTTTCAGTAAGGGAACTGAGAAATGTATATATAACACCAATAGACGGAGATGAAAAGGATATGGCTGGGATAAGTAAAGGTTATAAGGAAACAGAAAATGAAATAGCAGACATAAGATCTGCATTAGAAGCAGTAAAGAGAAATGTCACTGAATAAAATCAAGCCAGTGGTTTTGAAGAATTCAATTGAGGAACTCTATCATAATGCAGAGGAAGTGCATAAAGAAATCAACTGAAAATCAGATGATAAGCAAAGCTACTAAACAGGTATACTGTTTGTTGTTGTTAGGTGCCAACAAGTCAGTTCCTACTCATAGAGGCTCCATGTACAGCAGAACAAAACATTGCCCAGTTCTGTGCCATTCTCACGATTGTTGCTATGTTTAAGCCCATTATTACATCCTCTCTGTCAATCCATCTTGTTGAGAGTCTTCTTTTTCACTGACCCTCTACATTACCAAGCATGATATCCTTCTCCAGGGACTGATCTCTCCTGATAACATATCAAAAGTATGTGAGATTTGCAAACCTCAGGCTCTGTGACCCTGAGTCCAGAAGAACTAGATGATGCCCGGCTACTGACCATTCTGAAAGGGATCACATGAGAAAGTCCTGGAAAGAATGGGAGAAAAACGTGAAATAATACTCAAAATCATAAAAAAATAATAAAAAGATAGAAAGAAAGACCCGGCTTATTGGAACCCCTGAGCCTATGGCCCTGAGTCACATTTTGGACCTGAAACTGAACTAGCCTCCATGGCTCAATTTTCAGCTAAACAATAGACAAGTCTACAAGGAGGAACCATAACACTAGGGAAGTATGCACTCCTTAGAACAATCAACCATTTGAGATCAAAAGAGAAGCATTTGCCCAGAGACAAAGTTTAGAAGGCAGGAAGAGTTAGGAAAGATGGAAGAATGGAAATGAGAAACAGAGGGAGGAAGTGGGATGAGTGATATTACCTTGAGGAGATTGCAATCAATGGCATGAAACAAAATGGATATGAATTGTTGAATGGAAAACTTATTTGCTCTGTAAACTTACACCCAAATCATAATAAAACATTAATTAATAAATAAATAAGTACATGAGATGAAGTCTCACAATCCTCACTTCTAAAGAGCATTCTGGCTGTATTTCTTCCAAGAAAGATTTGTTCACTCTTCTTGTAGTCCATGTATACTTAATATTCTTTGCCAACATCATTATTCAAAAGCATCAATTTTTCTTCAAGATATATTAAAAAATAATCAAACTCACTGCCATCGAGTTGGTTCCAGCTGACAGTGACCCCCCACTGTGTTTGCGAGGTAGGAAATCTTTACAGAAGTAGATTGTCCTATCTTTCTTCCATGGAGTAGCTTGTGGGTCTGAACTGCCAACCTTCTGGTTAGCAGTCAAATGCCTTAGACACTGTGCCACAAAACCTCAAGATATATTGTAGAACCTCATTTCATGTGCTACTTTCACATCATTAAGCCTCACAAGGACCAAAGGCTTAATTGTGACTTCTCCTGCTCTCACTAGATATGGTCTCCATCAAACAGGAAGGGCTCTCTACCTGACTAGCTTTCCTATCAGTCAGATCAGTTGCATTCCACCCAAAACTCAACCTAATGGATTTCATTTCCCTGCTAACCTGTGAAATTATTTAAATAAGCCAGTCACATCCTCTCATGGGACCTAGGGGCACCACCTCACCCTCTTGTTAAAGCAAAGCCTGCCTCCCACAGTCATTGCTGGCTTAGTTTGCTCCTGAGTGCAACCCCCACGGGTCCCACATAGTATGCACTGCCCTTCTCTCCCAGGATATGAGTATGTGTGATTGATAAACAATTGTGCATCTTATCTATCTAGTGTTAGATGTTGTTTTTTGGACATCCCCAGAATCCCTTCTCCAGGAGGAGACAAAACAAAAGGCTACATGCAAAATGAGCATTGTAGAATATCAGAATAATTATTTAGAAAATATAAAAGGAAAAGATTCTCTTCATATGAGAAAACATATTTAATTATATTTGTTAGTTAATATTTTTATTTATATTAACAAAAAGTTAATTTATAGGCTTCTATGAAGAGAACTGGAGCTCTGGTAGCATGGTGCCTAAGGCATTTGACTGCTAAACAGAAGGCTGGCGGTTCAAACCCATCAGCCACTCCTCAGAAGGAAGATGGGGCAATCTACTTCCGCGGTGATATTGCCTCGGAAACCCAAGGAGGTGTTGCTATGAGTCAGGTCTGACTCAACAGCACATAATAACAGCAACAACAATGAAGAGAACTACAGAACTTCTCTCAGTTACAATAAACAAATGTAGCAGTGTGCTATATTATTAGGTAGGAAGATTCATTATTGCAAAAAATATCAATTATTTACATTAATGTAGAAGTTTAAATACAATTCTAATCAAAATCTTAGATTTTGTTTGATGTGGAATGGAGAAAGCAAGGACTTGACAAAGTGATTTTGAATATATCTTTAAAAATGAGCAAAAAGGTAGCAAAGAAAATTTCAAAATATAAGTTCAAAGAGAGAAGACCTGTTTCACTAAGTTATACTGTAAAATTATAATATTCAAAATATTATATTATTTGCACAATAATGGAAAAAGGAAATAAATGAAATGAATAAATATTGTAGAAATATTAATATCTGTAACACTTTAGTACATTATAGAGATGGTACCATAAATATAAAGTAACATGACAAAAGTGTGTGACTAGCACAATATAACTGAGAAAAGGAAGATACAGAGAGGTGCACAAGAGGTACAGACAATAAAGGCAAATACTACTGCATACACAACACTGCATTAGCAGTAACAGCAAACACTAATCTACAGGTGGATACATAGGTAGACATGTACAGATAGGTAAATGGAAATATACCTGTGACTATACATAGATTTGGGAGACGATATTCCTACATATGTATTTATATGTGCTATAAAAATGTCCATATGCAGTTTGAACACAATAGGAGGCAAAGTTAGGATAACTTTTTTAGCCACAAATAAGCACCTTGAGGGAGTGGGTAGGATCCCCCTGCAGGCTTGGGACTATGGTCACGGGGGACATCAAGCTCAATTGGCACAACATGGTAAATGAAAATGCTCTACATTTTACTTCAGTGAGTTGCAACTGGGATCTTAAAAGCTTGCAAGTAGCCAACTAAGTGACAATTGTTGGTCTTCTGTTGTCTGAAGCAAAGAAGAGTGAGAAAATCAAAGATGTATGGAAACAGTCCAAAGAACGATGGACCATGAGAACCTCAACCCTCAACCTATATGACCCTGAGACCAGAAGAACTAGATGGTGTCCAGCTACCAATGCCAACCACTTAGAAAAGGATCAAAATTGGAGATCCTGTAGGGGTTGAGAGAAAAATGTAGAACAAAACTCAAAATCATTAAAAAAAAAAAAAAAAAAGAGGCTGACTGGTCTGATACAGACTGGTAAAACCCTCAAGATTACAGCCCCGAGTAACCCTTCAAACCTGGAATTGAACTCATTCACATGGCTTAACTCTCAGCCAATCAACAGACAGGCCTATGAGCTGAACACCTACACCAGGAAGATGCTGTCCTTAGAACAATCAACCATTAACCATGAGAAATCAGAAGGGCAGCATTTGCACAGGGATAAGGTAGGGAGGCAGGAATGCATAGGCAAGAAGAATACATGGAAAGGGTAACCACTGGGAGGAAGTAGAAAGTGACATGTTACACTACAGGGAATGTAACCAGCATCACAAAACAAAATGTATTTGAACTGTTAAATGTAAAACTAATCTGCTTTGTAAAATTTCAACCAAATCACAGTAAAAAGTTTGAAAAAAGAAAAACGTATTTAGGACATTG
>NW_006922069.1:1858006-1859575 GCF_000298275.1 Orycteropus afer afer | reverse complement strand
GGAATATCATTGCAAGCAGGCCCCTAGGGAAACTCCCCTTGGGCAGACTGGCCACTCAGAACTCAGTCATCTGAACCCATCATGGGAACAACCACACAGAACTGGGGTCCAGCCAAGTTGACACACAGCTCCAACCATCACAGTATCATAAATCAATGAGGGTTTAAAAATTAATGGGTGTTATAACAAGTGAATGAATTTTTTGGGGAAAAAAAGTCTCAACTTCACCTCATGTTACACTAAAATTAAATCCAAATAGATTAAACACAAAACTCACTACCGTTGAGTCATATCCAACTCCTAGCGACCACTCCTTGGGTTTCTGAGGCAGTATCACTAGGGAAGTAGATTGCCTAACCTACCTTCTGAGGAGTGACTGGTGGGTTTGAACTGCCAGCTTTCTGGTTAGCAGTCAAATGCCTTAGGCACTATGCCATCAGAGCTCCCACATAGATTAAAGAAATACATTTTTGTAAATTATACTATGAAAATCTAAGGAAAATATTGATTAATACATATAAAATCTTGTACTAAGAAAGAACTTTGTATATAAAAGCAATGCAAACAATCATAAAGAAAGAGTTTAGGAGTTAATAAAGAGTCAACAATATGATAACTTAAAGAGTAAAGCCATTTGACAGATTTATAGAAACACACCACTTACCTAAACTAACACAGACTGATGTGGAAAAGTTGAACAGGTCCATCACAAAAGAAGAAATTGAATAGGTCATCAAAGTTTAGCAACTAAGAACAGTCCTGGCCCAGACAGTTTCACCAGAGAATTCTACCAAACATTCAGAGAACTTAATACCAATTCTACTCAAACTATTCCAAAACATAGAAAAGGATGGAAGCCTCCCTAACTCATTTTATGAAGCAAGCATAACCTTGATACCAAAACCAGGCAAAGACATCACTCTAAAGGAAAACTACAGACCAATATCCCTCATGAAAACAGATACAAAAATCTTCAACAAAATCCTAGCCAATAGACTCCAACATATCAAGAAAATCATTCATTATGACCAAGTGGGATTCATATAAGGTATGCAAGGATGGTTCAACATTAGAAAAACAATAAATGTCATCCACCACATAAATAAAACAAAGGAGAAGAACCACATGATCATATCAATTGATGCAGAAAAGGCATTTGATAAAATCCAACCCTCATTTCTGATCAAAACTCTCAGCAAAATAGGAATAGAAGGGACATTCCTCAACGTAATAAAGGGCATCTATGTGAAACCAACAACCAACATTATTCTCATTATTCTCAAAGAAGAGAGACTGAAATAATTCCTTTTGAGAACAGGAACCAGACAAGGATGCCCGCTATCACCGCTTCTATTCATCATTGTACTGGAAGTCCTAGCCAGGGCAATTAGGCAAGAAAGGGAAATCAAAGGCATCCAAATTGACAAGGAAGTAGTCAAACTATCCCTATTTATTGATGATATGATCCTATAGTTGAAAACCCAAGAGACTCAGTCAAAAATCTACTGGAACTAATTGAGAGATTTAGCACTGTGGCAGGACATAAGATCAACGTCAAAAATCAGTTGG
>NW_006922069.1:1837838-1855545 GCF_000298275.1 Orycteropus afer afer | reverse complement strand
GATAGAGAGGGAGAACAATGTGGAACAAAACTCAAACTCATTTGGAGAAAAAAAAAATGGGAGAACCAGATTTGCTGGTCCGATATTGCCTGGTGGAACCACTGAGAACCCTAGCTTCCCTTCAGGTCTGGAATTGAACCCACGCCAGTGGCTTCCAGCCAAACAATAGACAGGCATATGAGTTGAACATTTGTTTGAGGTAGATACACTCCTTGGAGAGAACAATTATGGGAGAAAGAAGGGTTGCTTATGCACAGGGAGACAGCTCAGGGGGCAGGAGTGCATGGAGAGATGGACACAGGGAAGAGGTAACTATCGAGAAGAAGTAGGAGGGGAGCTGTCGCATTGTGGTAAACTGTGGTCAATGTCATGAGACAAAGTGTATGTGAACTGCTGTATGGAAAGTGAATTTGTTCTGTAAATTTTTACCCAAATCACAATAAGAAAATAAATTTAAAAAAGAGTAAAGCCATTTATGTTCTGTTACCTAAAAATCAGATTCCCTCAAGTTCTTTCCAAGTCTTTGCTCTGCTATCTCCCAGGGCAATATTTTTCCTCCCTGGTTAAGCTAGGATTCTACCACAACTGATTTTCCTGCTTGTGGATAAGAGGAAGAGCATGAAGGAAGCACACTGTTTAAGGGCCTGGTCAGGAAACAATAACCATCACTTCTGCCCACATTCCATTGGCAAGAAGTTAGCCAATAGCTTTATTTAACTGAAAAACCAAAAACCAAACTCACTGCCATCGAGTTGATTGCAACTCATGACAACCCCTCCTTGGGTTTCTGAGGTGGTATCACTATGAAAGTAGATTGGCCAGTCTTCCTTCTGAGGAGTAGCTGGTGGGTTTAAACCACTAGCCTTCTAGTTAGCAGTCAAATGCCTTAGGCACTGCACCACCAAAGCTCCCATTTAACTGCAAGGAGACTTGCACTACAGCAAGAAAAAGTCTTTACAGCATGTTCTGGTTACCTAGTGCCACTCTGACAAGAATATACCACAAATGGGATAGTCTTAACAAACAGGAGTTTATTCTCTCACAGTTTGGAGGCTTTAAGTCCAAGTTCAAAGTTCCAGGCTCTATGGGCTATGTGAAAACCCCTCGACCTTGGGCTTCAGCTCTCTGTCTTGCTCCTGGTCCACTGAAGCTAGAGGCATCTCTTCACTCAGGCAGCTACTGGCTGCTGAGACTAACAAGCCCAAGGTCAACAGATATAATGGCACAATCCCAAACCACATGGTAGGCCATTCATTTAAGTCCATTAAAAGTCCCAAGGTTGGCAGAGCATGGCAGGCTGCTGAACAATGACACAGCTACGTGCAGGGTCCAAGCATGCCATAGGCTAGAGACCATTCCCAAAGCTGTTTCTTATATACAGGAAGCAAATCACATACCCAAAGGCAGCTACTCAGCTGCTCACAGTAGATTCCATCATGGAGTTGATTGCCAGTCTCATCATGGGAAATACTACATCCAGCTGCCCAGCCATTCAACCAGGCCCAGCCAAGTTTACACACAAACTTAACTACCACACAGCAAATACAGCAAAAAGTTCTGTCATTGAAACAATATTGTTCTTTTTCTTAGTTGTCGTTTAGTCATTTCTGACCTCACATGTGTAGAGTAGAACTGCTCCATAGGGTTTCCAAGGCTATGACCTTTTAGAAGGAAATTGCCAGGCTCATCTTCCAAGACACCTCTGGATGAGTTCAAATCACTAACCTTTTGGCTAGCAGTTGAGTGTTGCTAAAGACACAAGGAGATGGCATCCTCTGACCTCCTTGACCTACATAAGAGGAGGACAGAATCACTACCAGCAGCCCAAGGCCTGCTCCTATGAGGCCAGACATGTTGCCACCCTCTAGCCATTTCACCAACCCTGATACCAATTGTTCCTCCCATGACACACACCACCTCTCTGCCGGGTTCAATAATTCACTGCAGTGGCCACACGGAACTCACAGATTATGGAGTTTACTAGGGAAGCAACAGGCTGCAATTCAAGTTCAGGAACGTGCTCAGTCTCTCTCAGGAGCATGTCTCTCTCTCAGAAGAACATGTCTCTTGTGTCTCTCTCTCCGTATTGTGTCTCTCTCATGTCTCTCTCTCAGCAGCACATCTCTTTCAGCAGCACATTTATCTCAGTCAGCAGTCAAAGAGACTCTCTTTGCCTCTAGGAGGGCTCTTTTTGAGCCTGGCAGAGTGGCTAAAACCAATGAATCCCAACATCATAATTCTATACACCTGAGAGAGAATGAACTTCCCAGTAGATTGCTTCCTGCTGCTCCAACAGAAATACATCAGGTGGATAACTTTAACAATCAGCTACTCATGGCAAAGAGTGAATTACAAAGACTGTGTCTAGAAAAGCCATACCATGTAATTTACTACATTGCAAGTGTTTAATTTCCACCATCATAGGAATTCCTATTAAAATATAAAGAGCTTCACATAGCAAATTAAAAATAGAACTACCAAACCAATAGACAATAGGCGAAGGACATGAACAAAAAATATAAATGCCTATAAAAATGAAAATCATATAAGATTACTTACAGTAAAATAAATTTAAGTTGAAAAAGTTAAATGTCATTTTTTATCAATGTGTTTGTCAAAATCTTTTTTAATGGTCATTCTTACTACTGGCATGATATGATGAGACCATTCTGGGGAAGTATAAATGAGAGCATTCAGCCTTTTTGGAATGTACTATGTTAAGTAATGTCACAAGCCTTAACCATGCTCTTCTCCTGAAACCAATATAGAAATAATCTTAGAAATAGTCTAAGATGTGGTCAAAGTGTATATGCAACTATGTTCACTGTGAGCAAAACCTAAAGATCTGACACTAAAGGAATAATTGAATCACTTATGTATAGGAAGAAACACTATTGCAATCTCTGTGTCCCACCTTCCTTATAGATAAGATGTCTATTCTTCTCATTTGGGAAGTACTGGCAAGGAGAATATATTGAATTATTCTTTCACTTCTTACTTGTTCCTTTCCCAAAGATAAATAGCCTATCTGATTTCAAAAAGTGCCATGTCTATAGGGCCATATTTCACATAGAGTTGGCAGGAAATAAACTCTATCCTCTCTTACATTCAATATTCTTAGAAAAGGCCAGACCTCCCTCTCTGCTTATTCATAACAAGATACTTGACCTGTATCTAAATCAAGACCTATACTCTCTCAGATTCTACATTCTACCATAATTGAATTTATGAAACAGGTCTAAAACTTTCATGCAACTGGCTAGGTAAGTGTCTGGGAATTCAGCTTACAAACTCAGTCTTTGGACAAAAGCATTCAATAGTAAAAGATGAGGGACTCAATTCCTAATGTCTCCAATCTAAATGTTCCAAGGTTTTCTGAATCTAGGAATTATGGCGCCTCAATTAATCAGGGCACTTTGTTTCCTACCTGGCTCCTAGTGTCTGTTTTCTACTGGTAAGAGTATAAAGGGACTAGCACCCCAAACCCCATTACTTGAGAACATCTACATGTGAAATAATATTCATTTTGTTTTAGAATCATGCTTAGCTTTACAGCAAAATGTTAATAATATAATGGCTAATGGAAAGGCAAGGAACTCAGACTTTCTTTTCAACAATACAACAAGATGAAAAATAGTTCCAGTACAAGGCATATAAAACTGCTATATAATTTTTTTATTCTTTTCAAGCCATAGCTGAATTGGAATGACAATAAGTGAAATTTCCACAGGTCAGAATGACAAGAGAGGTAAGCACTCCACAAAGCTGGTGGCTTCAGCTGTAATAGGTTATCTCTGTGTATTTAAGGAGACAAAGCTTAAGCCTCAGGCAAAGTAAGAGTTGTACAGAGACCCCACATAAATCTGTAACCAATAAAAAATAATTCTTTCAAATTTCAAACATGAAAATTTTCTGCTATCACCCATAAGACGGTAGTAAGGAAATTTTTCAGTTTCAGCCTGGGTTCCTAGAGGAGCAGAAAAAAGTATACATGAGAATTTGTAACCACAAACCAGACTTCACATGGCTTTGGGACTGAAAAACACAATTGTATGGCCCCAAATACCCAAGTCACAAATTTAGTTTAAAATGTTCATAAATATCTGAAATTACACAGAGATCCTCTAGGGGAAACATGCCACAGTTAGAATGCAACTTTCAACATCATAAAACACAGAGACTTTGAGAGCTAATGAATGCTAAAATGGCTTTAGGGTGACTCCAAATTCAACTATGGAAGAGCAGTGATCCTGACACTCTTGTCTTAAACAATAAACCCAATATTGGGATCATCCAGAGAAAGATTACAACAGTAGATCGGATCTTATGGAAAGCCCTGGATTCCAGAGCTAACTTAAGGTAGATTAACTGAAAGATGTTGAGAAGACTACAGCCTGTTGTTTTTGTTAGGTACTGTTGAGTTGGTTTCAACTCATACCAGCCTCATGTACAACAGAACAAAACACTGCCCAGTCCTGCACCATCCTCACAATATTTGCTATGCCTAAGCCCATTGTTGCAGCCTCTGTTTCAATCCATCTCATTGATGATCTTCCCTTTTTTTGCTGACCCTCTACCATAACAAGCATGATATTCTTCTCCAGGGACTGGTCCTTTCTGACAACATGACCAAAGTACAAGACACAAAGTCTGGCTAAGGAGCATTCCAGCTGTACTTCTTCCAAGATAGATTTATTCTTTCTTCTGGCACTCTATGGTATATTCAATACTCTTCACCAAAACCACAATTCAAATACATCCATTTTTCTGCACTCTTCCTTATTGATTATCCAGCTTTCACATGCATAGGAGGCCGCTGAACAGATAGCTTGAGTCAGGTTCACCTTAGTCTTCAAAGTGACATCTTTGCTCTTTAGCACTTGAAAGAGGTCTTTTCCAGCAGATTTGCCCAATGCAGTATATAGTTTGATTTCCTGACTGCTGCTTCCATAGATATTCATTATGGATCCAAGTAAAAAGAAATCCTTGACACCTTCCATCTTTTCTTCATTCATCATGATGTTGCTTATCTGTCCAGTTGGAGCATTTTTGTTTTCTTTATGTTTAGGTGTGGTCCATACTGAAGGTTGTAGTCTTTGTTCTTCATGAGTAAGTGTTTCAAGTCTTCTTCACTTTCAGCAAGCAAGATTATGTTATCTGCGTATCACAGGTTATTAATAAGTCTTCTTCCAATCCTGATGCTGTGTTCTTCTTCATATAGTCCAGCCTCTCAGATTATTTTCTCAGCATTTAGATTGAACTATGATGAAAGGATACAACCCTGATGTACACCTGCCCTGATTTTAAACCATGCAGTATCCCCTTGTTTTGTTCTAACAAATGCCTCTTGGTCTGTCTACAGATTCCTCCTTAGTACAATCATGTGGTCACAGGTTAAGTATCTTTCTGGTATTCTTTGCTTTCAGCCAAGATCCATCTGACATCAGCTGTGATATCCCTTGTTCCACATCCTCTTTTGAATCCAGCTCTAATTTCTGGCCATTCCCTGTCAATGTACTGCTGCAACAATTTTGAAATATCTTCAGCAAAATTTTACTTGTGTAAAATATTAATGATATTGTTTAATAATTTCTGCACTCTGGTGCATCATCTTTCTTTGGAATGTGCACAAATATGGATCTCTTCCAGTTGGTTGGCCAGGTAGCTGTTCTACCAAATTTCTTAGCATAAATGAGTGAGTGCTTCCAACCTTGCATTCATTTGTTGACATTTCAATGTTTCAACAATGTATTCTGTCAATTCCTGGAGCCTTGTCCTCTAAGGACATTGAATCCCTTTGGAATCAGTGTGCAGGATAGATTACAAATTTGAAAAATAAATCAATAAACCCACTGTCATCGAGTCGATTCCAACTCATAGCAACCATATAGGACAGAGTAGAATTTCCCCATAGGGAAATTACACAGTTACAAGGTTGTAAATCTTTATGAAAGCAGGCTGCCTCATCTTTCTCCCATGGAGCAGCTGTTGGGTTCAAACTGCTGACATTTTGGTTAGCAACCAAATGCTTTATCCACTGTACTACCAGAGCTCTTTTGAATATGAATAAGCAAGTAAATCCAAAAGACTGAGTCCTTTTGGTTCCTATACCTCACTTGGAAATTCCAACAGTTTCCCAAGATGTGTGAATCATCGAATCTAGCCCTGTTGAAGTCTGCATTCCTGAGCTATTGTTGGTATTGGCCATTTCACAGGAAAGTGTCAATGTAATGCATATATAATTATTGTCCAGATGCAAAAGTTTAACAACTCAAGAAAGGAGAAATTAATAATAAAGCAGTCTCAAAGGACAGAGTCATGCATTTCAGGAAAAGTTTACCTCCTTCCAAAACAAAAACTAACATTGAACCATAGTTTTTATGGTGGTGGGAGGAGTAAATTAATCAGTATGTTTATCAAAATGGCCTGCAGAGACTATGTATTATATGGGAATTTTGTTTTCTTGACTATAGTCTTAACATTGAACCATGAAAATTATACTATCAAGTATTCCATTCTAGGGAGACTTTGAAGCAGAGAATCCAGCTAGGCTGCTCCTGGACTCCTCATCTTCAGAAACTGTGATATAATAAATCTTGTTGTTGTTAGGTTCCATCGAGTCTTTTCCAACTCATAATGAGCCTATGCACAGCAGAACGAAACACTGTCCAGTCCCACGCCAATTCCATGACCCTTGCTATACTTGAGCCTATTGCCACTGGCACTGTGTCAATCCCTCTCATTGAGGGCCTTCCCCTCCTTCATGGACTGTCTACCTTACCAAGCACAACATCATTCTCCAGGGAATGCTCCCTTTTGACAATATGACCAAAGTAGGTGAGACGAAGTCTGGCCATTCCCACCTCCAAGGAGCATTCTGGCTGCACTTCCTCCAGGACAGATTTGTTAGATCTTTTAGCAGTCCATGGTACTCTCAGCATTCTTTACCAGCACCACAACTCAAAAGCATCAACTCTTCTTCAGTATTCCTTATTCATTGGCCAGCTCTCACATGCATATAAGGCGACTGAAAATACCATGGCTTGTGTCAGGTGCACCTTAGTCCTCACGGAGATGTCTTTGCACTTCAGCACTTGAAAGAGGTCCTTTGCAGCCAATTTGCCCAGTGCTGTATGTTGTCTGATGTCCTGACTAATGCTTCCATTGGCATAGATTGTAAAACCAAGCAATGAGAAGTCCTTGACAACTTCCATCTTTTCATCATTCATCATGATGCTGCTTATTGGTCCAGTTATGAGGATTTTTGTTTTCTTTCTATTGAGATATAATCCATACTGCAGACTGTATTCTTTTATCTTCATCAGTAAGTGCTTCAAGTCATCCTCACTTTCAGCAAGCAAAGTTGTATTGTCTGCATATCTCAGGTTGTTAATGATTCTTCTTCCAATCCTGATGCCACGTTCTTCTTCATATAGTCCAGCTTCTCAGATTATTTGCTCAGCATATAGATTAAATAAGTATGGTGAAAGGATACAACCCAGACTCACTCCCTTCTTGATTTTAAACCATGCAGTGTCCCCTTGTTCCATTCGAACAACAGCCTCTTGGTTTGTGTACAGGTTCCTCATGAGTACAATTAAGTGTTCTGGAATTACCATTCTTCTCAATATTATCCATAATTTGTTATGATCCACACACTCAAATACTTTTGCATACTCAATAAAGCACAAGTAAACATCTTTCTGGTATTCTTTGCTTTGAGCCAAGATCCATCTGACAACAGCAATGGTACCCCTCATTCCATATCCTCTTCTGAATCCAGCTTGCATTTCTGGAAGCTCTCTGTCAATATACTGCTGCAACTGTTTTTGAATTATCTTCAGTAAGATTTTACTTGTATGTGATATTGATGATATTGTTCAATAATTTCCACATTCTGTGGGATCACCTTTCTTTGGAATGGGTACAAATATGGATCTCTTCCAGTCAGTTGGCCAGGTAGCTGTCTTCCAAATCTTTTGGCATAGCTGAGTGAGTGCCTCCAGTGGGGCATCTGTTTGTTGAAACATCTGAATAGGTATTCCATCAATTCCTGAAGCCTTGTTTTTTGCCAATTCCTTCAGTGAAGCTTTGACTCCTTCCTTCAATACCATTGATTCTTGATCATATGACACCTCCTGAAATGAATGAACACTGACCAGTTCTTTTCAGTACAGTGACTGTGTATTCCTTCCATCTTCTTTTGATGTTTCCTGCATCATTCAGTATTTTGCCCATAGAGTCTTTCACTATTGCAACTTGAGGCTTAAATTTATTCCTCATTTCCTTCAGCTTGAGAAATTCTGAGCATGTTCTTCCCTTTTGGCTTTCCAGCTTCAAATCTTTGCACATTTCATTATAATAATTGACATTGTCTTCTCAAGCTGCTCTTTGAAATCTTCTGTTCAGCTCTTTCATTTTGTCATTTCTTCCATTTGCTTTAGCTGCTCTTCACTCAAGGGAGAGTCTCTTCTGACATCCATTTTGGTCTTTTCTTCCTTTCCTGTCTTTTTAATGACATTTTGCTTTCTTCATGGATGATGTTCTTGATATCATTCATAATTCCTCTGGTTTTTGATCATTGGTGTTCAATGCATCAAATCTATTCTTTAAATGGTCTCTAAATTCAGGAAGGATATATTCAACAACATATTGTGGCTCTTGTAAACTTGTTTTAATTGTCTTAAACTTCAAGTTGAATTTGCATATGAGCAGTTGATGGTCTGTTCCACAATCAGCTTCTGATCTTGTTTTGGCTGATATATTAAGCTTTTCCATTGTCTCTTGCCACCCATGTACTCAATCCAATTCCTGTGTACTCCATCTGGTGATGCCCATGTGTATAGCCACCATTTTTGTTGTTGAAAAAAGGTATTTGTGATAAATAAGTCATTGGTCTTGCAAAATTCTATCATGCGGTCTTCAGCATCATTTTTGTCACCAAGGCCAACTTTTCCAACTACTGGTAATTCTTCTTTGTTACCAACTTTTGCATTCCAGTCACCAGCAGTAATTAACACATCTTGATTGCATGTTCAGCCAATTTCAGACTGCAGAAGTTCATAAAAACCTTGAAGTTCTTCAGCTTTGACTTTGGTGGTTGGTGGTTGGTGCATAAATTTGAAAAATAGTAGTATTAAGTGGTCTTCCTCATAGGGGTTTGGATATTATCCTATCACTGACAGCATTGTACTTCGGGACAGATTTGAAACATCCTTTGTGATGATGAATGCCATGCCATTCCTCTTCAAACTGTCATTCCAGCATAGTAGATCATATGGTCGTCTGATTCAAAATGGCCTAAACCAGTCCATTTCAGCTCACTAATGCCTAGGATATCAATCTTTATGTGTTTCATTTCATTTTTTACAACTTCCAACTTTCCTCAATTCATATTTCATACATTCCATGTTCCGATTATTAATGGATGTTTGCAGCTGTTTCTCCTCAAATTGAGTCATGCCATGTCAGCAAATGGAAGTCCCGAAAGCTTTACTTGATCCATATCATTAAGGTTGGTTCTACTCTGATGATGCAGCTCTTTCCCACTTGTATTTTGAGTGCCTTCTGACCTAAGGGGCTGGTATTCTTGCACTGTATCAGACAATGTTTCAGGGCTGTTCATAACATTGCCCAGTAATGTATCAGACAGTGTTTCTCTGCTATTCATAAGGTTTTCCCTGGCCAATTTTTTGAGAAGTGGATGGCCTCTTCCTTCTTCCTAGTCTATCTCAGTCTGTAAGCTGCATTGAAACCTATGCACCATGTGCAACCATGATGGCATTTGAGACACCAGTGGCACAGCCTCAAACCTCACAGCAACACACAAGCCACCACAGTACGACAAACTGACAGACAAGTTTGTCTTCCTTAGCTGTTTGAAACCTCTCCACCTTCCCTTTACCTGGATCTTGCAGCTCTATCATCCCTGGCTTTCTCCCCTCTTCCTGCCTCTTGGGTGAGTGGCCTGTCTCCTTCCCCTTACCTGGATCCTATGGCCCTGTCTTGGCCCAGCACCTCCACTGCCTCCCACATCTGGGTGCTTGGCCTGTCTGCCCACCCTTACCTGGGTGCCTGCAGCTCTGTCTTGGTCCCAGCTCCTCCCACACCTCTCACGTCTGGGTGCCTGGCCTGTCTGTGAAATAATAAATAGGTGTGTGATTTTAAGCTGCTAAATTTGGGGTAATTGTTATGTGGTAATAGAAAATTAAGGAGTCCTGATGGGTCCACAGCTAAGAGTTCAGCTACTAACTGAAAGGTTGGTGGTTCAAACCCACCCAACAGCTCTGAAGAAGAAAAGACCTGCCAATCTTCTCCCATAAAGATTACAGCCTAAGAAACCTTATGGGGGTAGTTTTACTCTGTCATATGGGGTTACTATGAGTCAACATCAACTAGACAGCATCCAACAACAATAGAGACCTAATACATAACTCTCTAACTCTCCTTTCACACTGCTCTCACTGCCTATACAGCCTTCCTATCTCTTTCCTCTTCCCTGTGTATGGATAATTCCCGGTTGTTAGATACCATCAAGTCAGCCCTTCAACTAGATCATAATGTTGTGATCCATAGGGTTTGCATTGGCTGATTTTTAGAAGTCAATCTCCAAGCCTTTCTTCCTAGTCTGTCTTAGTCTGGAAGTGCCACTGAAATATATTCAGCATCGTAGCAACACACAAGCTTCCACTGACAGACAGGGGATGGTTGTGCATGAGGTTCATTGGCTGGAAATCAAACCTGGGTCTCCTACATGAGAGGTAAGAATTTTACCACTGAACCACTACTGGCCTTTGAATGATCCCCAATAACGCTTTAAGGTTCGATTCATCATCTCTTCCAAGAAAACTTCTCTTAATTCTCTTCCCTCCACATCCTCCTTAGACAGCATTAGAAGAATGCTCCCTGTATTATTATGGATATATATTACACGTATATTCCAGCCATCATCATCTTATGTCTGTCTCCTTGACTGGATGTGTGCATCTTTGAATCAAGGGATTATGTCTTAGTTATATTTGTATTCTCAATGTTTGTATTGTCAATGTCAAGCATGTTGGCTGTCACTTAGCATACCCTCAATAAAGGTTAAAAACAAAAAAAAGGAAAAGGAGCATACACAAATGTTAAGGAATCAAGCCACCAAAACAATAATTAATAGAAACAAAAATCAGTACAACTGGATCTGCAAAGATCTCGGCTATCCAAATTACCAGATTAACAAAAAAAAAAAAAAAAAACTCACTGTCATTGAGTCAGTCTGACTCATAGCAACCCCTCCTTAGGTTTCTGAGGACGTATCACTACAAAAGTACATTGCCCAATCTTCCTTCCAAGGAGTGGCTGGTGGGTTTGAACCACCAGCCTTCTGGTTAGCAGTCAAATAAATGCCTCAGGCACTATACTACCAAAGTTTTTATTTAATATTTTAAGTTGTGTTGTTGTAGGTGCTGTATAGTCAGCTCTGATTCATAGTGACCATATGTACAACCAAACAAAACACTGCCTGGTTCTGTGCCAGCCTCACAATCCTTGCTATACCTGAGCCCATTGTTGCGTTCACTGTGTCAATCCATCTCATTGAGGGTCTTCCCTTTCTTTGTTGACCCTCCACTTTACCAAGCATTACATCCTTCTCCAGGGAATGGTCTCTCTGACAACATGACCAAAGTATGAGATGACATCTGGCCATTCTCACATCCAAGGAGCATTCCGGCTGCACTTCCTCCAGGTCAGATTTGTTTGTTCTTCTGGCAGTCTATGGTACTTTCAATACTCTTTGCCAACACCACAGCTCAAAAGCATCAACTTTTCTTCAGTGTTCCTTATTCGTTGTCCAGATTCCAAATGTGTATGAGCTGATTGAAAATACCACAGCTTGGGTTAGGGACATCTTAGTCTTCAAAGAGATGTCTTTGCTCTTCAGCACTTTAAAGAGGTCTTTTGCAACAGATTTGCCCAGCGTGTCATGTGATTTCTTGACTGCTGCCACCATTAGTGTTGATTGTGGATCCAAGTAATATGAAATATTTGACAACTTCAATCTTTTCTCCATTTATTGTGATGCTGCTTATTGGTCTAGTAGTGAGGATTTTCTTTTTCATTATGCTGAGATGTATTTTTAAGTAAATAAAAGACTGTGGAAATTATCAGGCAGGTAGATTTGAGAAATCATAACAAATTATGGATAACATTGAGAAGAATGGGAATTCCAAAACACTTAATTGTGCTCATGAGGAACCTGTCCATGGACCAGGAGGCTGTCGTTTGAAAGAACAAGGGGATACTGCATGGTTTAAAATCAACAAGGGAGTGCTTTGGAGTTTTATATTTTACCATACTTATTCAATCTGTATGCTGAGCAAATAATCCAAAAAGCTGGACTATATGAAGAAGAGCATGGCATCAGAATTGGAGGAAGACTCATTAACAACCTGCAATATGCAGATGACACAACTTTCCTTGCTGAAAGTGAAGATGACTTGAAGCATTACTGATGAAGATTGAAGACTACAGTCTGCAGTATGCATTACACCTCAGCATAAAGAAAACAAAAATCATCACAACTGGACCAATAAGCAGCATCATGATAAATGGAGAAAAGACTGAAGTTGTCAAAGATTTCACATTACTTGGTCCCCCAAACACCACCAATGGAAGCAGCAGTAAGACATCTGATGACATCCTGCGCTGGGCAAATCTGCTGCAAAAGACTTGTTTAAAGTGCTAAAGAGCAAAGATATCTCCTTGAAGACTAAGGTGCACCTGACACAAGCCATGGTGTTTTCAATTTCTTCATATGCATGTGAAAGCTGGACAATGAATAAGGAAGACCAAAGAAAAGTTGATGCTTTTGAGTTGTGATGTTAGTGAAGAATACTGAAAGCACCATGGACTGCCAGAACTAACAAATCTGACCTGGAGGAAGTGCAGCTAGAATGCTACTTGGAAGCAAGAATGGCCAGACTTTGTCTCACCTACATTGGTCATATTGTCAGAAGGAACCATTCCCTGGAGAAGGATATCACACTTGGTAAAGTGGAGGGTCAATGAAAAAGGGGAAGACCCTCAACAAGATGGATTGACAAAGTGGCTACAACGATAGGCTCAGGTATAGCAAGGATTGTGAGGCTGGCACAGGACTGGACAGTGTTTCATTCTGTTGTACACAGGGTCACAGTGAGTTGGATCCAATTCAACAGTACCTAACAACAACAACATATCAAAACCAAACCAAACCCACTGCCATCAAGTTGATTCTAACTCATAGCGACCCTATAAGACAGAGTAGAGCTGTCCCATGGGGTTTTCAAGGCTGTAAGTCTTTGTGAAAGCAGACTGCCACATTGTTCTCCCATAAAACAGCTGGCGGATTTGAATCACCAACCTTTTGGTTAGCAGCCTAGCACTGGTAACCACTGTGTCAATGGGGATCCTTATCAACCTATAAGGTAGGTATTATTATTATCCCCATTTTTTCAGATAAAGAAGCAACTATTAGATCACAGCTACCAAGTGACAGAGCCAAATTTCAAAAGTAGGCTGTGTGGCTCCAGATTCCAAGCTCTTAACCACTAGCTCTACTGCCTCTCACATAGTGATCACTCTTATCACAGGGTTGTATAAAGGACTTGGATAACTAAAACATAATATATGGTGCATGCATTCCACTTTAACTTCATAGAGAGTTCATAGAAACTGAGAATTCCTAGGAGACTTCAATCTGCAAAACTTTTTCATCTCACTCACTTGACAAATTTGAAGAAGAATGTCTCTAAGAGATTAGTTCCTGTGTATGTAGGATCAATGAGGTACACATTAATTTCAGATGTCTTCACACAATGCTACTTGTGCAAGCCTTCTCCCTAAGGATCACATTGAGATCAGGACCTGTTGTTGCTTCCCTGAAACCTTGGACCATGCTATCATCATAGCTGTGGATTTGGCTTTTCTTAACCTTTGGTCCCACAACAAAGAATCCTTTCCAGTTCTGCAGGAACTGGAAAGACAATTTTGTTTGTTTCCCTAGATGTCTACCTCTTTTTTTCCTATAAGATTCTCTTTCTCTGTTCCATTTGCCTATTGGTCCTATAAATCCCTCTAGGGTACAACCCCTATTACAGTCACATTGTGCCTATGATTCTCAACAATCAGCAGTAGTATATATGTTTATCTCTGATGACACACAAGGAAGGAGTAGAATAATGCAGGTATCTGGAGGTGAGAGAGAAAAGAATCAACCAGAGGTGTGATTTGGGGAGGAAAAGGTAAAAATGTATGCAATGAGTGGTGGAAGTTTCTAAAGGAGAGTAGAACAACTGAGTTCCCAAACCAAACTGGAAAGAAAGGCAAACAAAAAAAGGGGGATGGCTAGGAAAGGGGCCTCAAAGCCTAGTAGCCTTTGTCATGGTTAAGGTTGTGTGTCAACTTGGCTGGACTGTGACTCTGAGTGGTTTGAGCATTTGTGGTATGGTCTTTCCCATGATGAGATCCGATGTATATGCTTTGAGCAGCCAATCAGTTGAAAGGGAGTTTCCTTAGGGTTCTGGCTTGCTTTATATATATATATATATCATGAGATTTCCTGTTGGATTTAGATCCTGTTGTGCTTCCTGCTGATCTCAGGTTCTTTAGCCACTGCAGGTGCATGAGTCAGGAAAAGCTTCCAGCTTGACATTTCACCCACGAACTTGGGACTTGCCAGCCTCTTGAACTGTCCTGCAAGCCAACAATACACCATTTTGCCTGCTGATCTTGCATTCATCATCTGCCAAAGTCAGCAGCCTATTATACTACCTGCGGCTCTTGGGCTCGTCAGCTCCTGCGGCTGTGTGAGTCAGGAAGCGCCTCAAGCTTGATGTTTGATCCAGGAATTTGGGACTTGCCAGGAGCTATAACTGTGTGAGGAGCTCTGGTAGCATAGTGCCTAAGGCACTTGACTGCTAACCAGAAGGCTGGCGGTTCAAACCCACCAGCCACTCCTCAGAAGAAAGATGGGGCAATCTACTTCCATAGTGATACTGCTTCAGAAACCCAAGGAGTGCTAGCTATGAATCGTGTCCAACTTGATGGCACATAACAACAGCAACAACATAACTGTGTGAGCCATTTTCCTGAAATAAATTAATTTCTCCCCCTCCCCCTCCCTCTCCCTCTCCCTCTCTCTCTCTCCCTATCCTCCTCTCCCCTTCTCCTCCCCCCACATATATAAGCCTTACTGGTTTTGCTTCTCTAGAGAACCTAGCCTAAGACACCTTATAATCTCATCCTCTTCTTTATCTTCTCCAGTTTATTCAATCTCTTCTTGCACCTCTAAAATTCTTCATTCTGGTGATCAGTGTAGAAATTTAGGGCAAGATACTACACATCAAGAATAAATTGTGTCTTTCCTTGATAATCTTTCAGCATTCAGAACTCTAATTCTACAATGAAGCTATGAGTGTTAAAATGTAGTCAATTTTAGGAGAACTTTAATCAGAAGCAGAAATATAGACACTACTAAACTGAAATTGGGCATCAAGCTATTCCCTAATTCAACCGTGCTCATTTAAAGTGCAATGTATCTTACTTTCAAAATATTTCTCAGTTTGCAGTCAATGAGAAGTATGTCTCACCGTGCAAACTCTTTTGATGGCAGAGTGGAAAACAATGAGTATTATGTCAGAGAGATTAAGTTCCATCCCAATGCTGCCTTCCTGCCTTCACACAGAGAAAAATTCAAACCAACCCAAATAATGTCTGATAATGTTGACCTATTCCTCCAAATCATGGTTGATGTCAAAGACAGTTCTAGGTTTCTATCTCATTACAATGACCTCAGACTACTGTCAAGTTTGCTTTCAGAGGAAACTTTTCCAAGTATATAATAGGATCCAGTAACAAAAAAAGAATGTTGATAGCAAGAAAGAGAAGCAAGGTGCATTGCTATTGCATTGGCATCCTTCTTTAGAGATCAGGGGAAATATGACAAGCGTGACTCCTATTATTGGTATAGTATATTGCATTCAGCTATGATGGAGCAGAACTGTGAAAGTGTATCCTGAGGTATTTTCACTTCATGCATTTGGCATTGTTATTAGTTATTGCATTTAAGATACATGGGTCTGTTTACTCCTCATGTTTCCTCACAGAGAAAATGTTAACCGTGGAAAAGGAATATTTGATGTTACAAATTATCTACTTTGCTAGTCCTCATTTCTCTTTTAGTATGCAACTATTTATTTAGTGTCTCTTAGCAAATGAAATTTCAAGGGCATTTCAAGGAATATAAATAATATAAAAAAGATGTGGAGCCCAAAAGAAATTTTTTTCCTTTTTTTTTTTTTTGTATTCAGAAACAGCGCTGAATCATGCATATGTATGAATCAACAAAATCAGGTTAGCTAAGAAATTGGAAATCGCACTCCACCAGAACATTTGTCTTGCTCTAGAGATCTTTGTTATAGATTTGAAGGACTAATAAAAAATCACCAGCATGACTGGAACAGATGCTTTTTATGGACTTGGGTTGTTTAATAGTCTTTTTAGCTTCTCCTAAGGACTTATGCAGATTCCTCACTTGTTTTCAATACCTGAAATTATGTTAACATTGTCCAAAATGCACACTAACAAGCTACATTAAAAATGCCATAAATTGGAATGAAGATAGTGGAGACTTCTACAATGCAGAATAAATTTTAAAAGGCACAAATAGAGATGAATTATAGATAGATTTAAAAAAATCAGTGAATAAATAGATAGAAGATGGGGGAAGAAAAATAATATGTATTTTAGACTCTTAGATAATAGCATGAAATTGACATAAAAAATAATTAGCTAATCACAATTTTCTTCTTAAGACAGGAAGTAACTCTTTTCCTCACTGCAATGACCAGGATCACAAAAAACAGATAAGGGAAAATAAACTCAAAATGCTGTTCCTCACTTTACCTTCATGATGTATCTGGCAATGCTTTCTCTGAAAATTCAGAGGCAATGTGCCTTCTTTATAAGTCCTTACAAGTTGCTCCCAGTGGAGGCCAAAATTGATCAATTTTGCAGAAACCAAAATAGGTAAGAAACAGCAGCTAACAAGCTTCCTGGTGTCTCTGTGAAGACTGTTTGTTGCCATCTTCTTAGACTGCATGAATAGGTGCAAATGGGGCACCTGCCCCCAGCCTTGCCCTCTCTCTGCCCACCTCAGTTGGAGCAAACCCCTGTTGGGCATACCCAGTCTCATTCAGCTTAAGGCCATCATGCCATCTGCTTCCTCAATTCCTGGTATTGCCCACAATTTATTTTCCTCTCATTAATGAATGATGAAACAGGATGAAAGGAAGAATCAAGCTTACTTTGTCCTTTTCCCTTAATCACTAAGAAGTAGGATGGTTTCAATCCCAGCTCTCTTCTTGTTAACTACATAAACTTGAGCAAGTTTGTTGAGCACTGAGCCTCAGTTTACTCCTCTGTAAAATGAAGGTATGTACTATCTGCTTCTCAAGACTGTTATGAGGTAGAAATGAATAACTCATGTGAAAGTACCTAAAAGAATATGTGGCACATTATAAACAGTCAGTAAATGGTTATTACCATCATTCATTAATTCCAAAAGCATATATTGAACTTTTCCCATACGCATGTTAAGTTAGGAGAATATATTTAAAAAAAAATAAAAAGGCAATATCCTGATTTTTCTAAATGCAAATTTATAATTTATTATTTATATAAT
>NW_006922069.1:1817266-1837718 GCF_000298275.1 Orycteropus afer afer | reverse complement strand
AAAAAAAAAAAGATGACTCAATTTTTTTCAAATTTGTTGAAAAACATTAACCCACAGATGCAAGAACTCTAAGCCAGAAAAATACAAAGAAAATCATACCAAGACTTATCATGTTCAAATTGCAGAAAACACAAAGATGAAAAGAAAATCTTACAACAGCCAGAGAAAAAACACACATTACAGAGGAAAACATAGAAATTATTTTTGATTTCTGATCAGGTATAATGCAAGCCAGAAGACAATGAATTACATCATTAAATCACTGAGATAAAATGAAAACTGTCAACCTAGAATTATATGTCTAGGGAAAATATCCCAAATCTGAAGATGAAATACAGATATTTTTAGATAAACAAAAGTAGGGAAAATTCATAGCTAGGAGGTTCACACTACAAGAAATGGTAAAGAAAGTTCTTTAAACTAAAGGGAAATAATACCAAATGGAAAGAAAAATTTATTGGAAGAAATGATGAAAATAAAAAATGATAAAAATGTGAGGAAATAGAATATTTACTGAATTTATGTGAAAGAGAAATATAATAGGTACTGTGGGATTAGTAACATATTAATATTATAAGTCATACATTTATCAACAGTTGCATAAATGAAAAAATAGGTGTATACTGTTGTAAAGTTCTTACATTAAACACAAAGTATTATATTAATTTAATATAGACTTAAGTAAGGATAGATATTATAATGCCTAGAGCAATCACTAAACAAAAATAAATTAAACAAAGTGGTATAGCTAAAAAGCTAATAAACCAAACTCACTGATATCAAGTCAATTCCGACTCACAACAACCCCCATTGGGTTTCCAAGGTTGTAAATCTTTACAGAAGTTGGTTTCCTTGTCTTCCTTCTTTGGAGTGGCTGGTAGATTTGAACCAGTGACCTTCTGGTTAGCAGCCAAATGCCTTATCCACTACACCACCAAAGCTCCCTAAAAGCAGATAGAGGAGACAAAATGAAATATAGTTATGCACTGTATAACAGCTGTTCAGGCAATGTCCAACCAAATATATGTCTGTGGCCTCAACCCCCATAAGTCTATTATATTAAAAACTCAAGGTATATACAGTGGTTCATAATAGTGAATGGGCACTACTTTGCAAACACATCAAAACAATGTTGTTACTGTATTTTTATGTTAAAGATGGTTAAATATATCTGCAAATGTTTCTTAAGTATTTTTTATGCAAAGAAAGGTACACTATATACTATACATGAAGAAAAACATCTGACTGATGTTAGATATGAACTGAACCTAACTATCCCAATTTACATACTATTTGGACTTAAAGACAGATTTAGGAATGGAATTTGGTCATAATCCAAGGACTGCCTGTATGTAATATAGTGTTCACACAACATCCAAATCATGTAACGTCCTATTTCACAGAATGTATCATGGATGCTAAATGGTGCACGGCTAAAATAAAAATACTTGAAGAAGCTGGAAAGCTAGAAGGGTGGGGGAAAGAATAAGAGACAAATAGGACACAAATATGGATGTAGATTTAAACCCAGCACTATGGATAATTTCACTAAATGTGGATGGAATACATACAACAATTTAAAGTAAGAGTTTATCTGACTGAATAAAGTAGAAACAAAATATGAAACTACAAGAGACAAAATTTAATTACACTGAAGTGTTTGAAAGTAAAATGATGGAAGAATCTACACTATGCAAATGTACACATGTAAAACCTGGTATGGCTATATTAATGTCAAAAAATAGAATTCAAAACAAAAGATATTACTAGATAAAGGAAGATATTTGATAAGGATAAGTGGGTCAATTTGCCAAAAAGAATACAATATTCGATGTATATTTATACAGAGCTTCAAACTATGTGAAAACACTGAGAGAACTAAAAGGAAAAATAGATAAGTACACAATTATAACTGGAGTTTTCAATACTCTACTTTCAGTAATTGACCTTCAGAATAAATAGAAAAGCATTAAAGATATGGAAAACTTGAATAACACTATTAACCAATTTTATCTAAGTGACTCAACCAGAGTCACTTATACATATTTCATCCAACCAGAGCAGAATATATACTCTTTTCAAGTATGCAAAGAATATTTACCAAAATTAGCCATAATTAGTCCATAATCCAAGTCTCTATGAATTCCAAAGAAACAAAATTATACACAGTATTCTGCTCTTTGACCACAGTGAAATAGAAAATAGAGAAACAAAGTCAAAAGTTGTCAATTAATAAAATTGCTAAACTTTTACTAATATAATTTTTAACAAAAAGAAAGATAAATTTTAAATAATCTATATCAAGAAAAAAAGAAGAGATATTATAGGTCTTATAGACATTTAAAAGATAATAAGGGAATATTGTGAAAACTTTATACCACAAAGTTTGACAGCTTACATAAAATGGATAAATTCCTTGAAAGATAAACCAAAACAACAAGCTTAATGCTGTCAAGTCAATTCCAACTCATAGGGACACCCAATGGATTTCTGAGGCCATAAATCTTTACAGAAGTAGATTGCCCAATCTTGCTTTTATGGAGTGGCTGGTGGGTTTGACCACCAACCTTCTGATTAGCAGTCAGATACCTTAGGCATTGTGCTACCAGGCTCCTTCCTTGAAAGATAGAACTTTCAAGTTGAAGCCAAAAAAGAAGAATTAGAATGTACAGATAACTCTATCATCTATTAAAGATCATACATCCATAATTTAAAATATTTCAAATGGTTTTATATGTACATTCTATCAAATATTTTTAAAAATAAAAATAAATAAATAAATAAATACTACAGACCTTACTCAAAATCTTTCAGAAAATGGAGAAGGAACTTTTCTCTGCTTATTACTTAAGATCAGCATAACCCTGAAACCAAAAGCTGAAAAAAACATAACAAGAAAAAAAAATTACAGACCAAAAATCCTTAACAATTTTAGTAAATCAAATACGAAAAAATATTTTAAAAGAATATTCCCACATGATCAAGTGAGTTTTGTCCGAGGAATGTAAAGTTGGTTTAACACTCTGTTTTGGTTACTTTGTGCTGCTCTAACAGAAAATACCACGGATGGGATGGTGGGAAGATGGCATCTTACTTGTAGCCCACAGGCTAGTTCCCTCTAGCATCTTAGTGCCTGAAAAACTAGATGCAGCAGTTTGAAGCAGGGATCCTCATGCTCTGAACAGCTCATTAATTCAGAATACACCAAACTCAGAGAAGTAGGATTAGAAAGAGGAGAGAGGCAGTGTAATCACCTGGAAAGAAAAAAAACAGGGGAACCTGCGCTGCAGAGTGCCAACCGGCCAGTGAAATGGGGAATTGGAGAGCTCACTGGGACAGTGAAGAGAACACAGTGGAAGACTCTGACCACTCCACAAATCTCCCTTCAGCACCCGATTTTATCAGTAAACTTGGGACCACAGGGAGGGAGCAGAGACACCTCTGGCTCTGGGTGCTGCTGAAATGGAAGCAGAGAAGGAAGCTCCCCACAAGTGGATGATGAACCCTGGGATTAACTCACGCAGACCCTGGGATTAACTCAAGGTGTCAGTATCCACCAACAGTATGTCCAGTTATCCCAGGATAGCTTTTTGGCACAGAGGGGTGCGGAGTACAGGGTTTTTGAGGCTGTTTGAATCTGGAGTAAGTGGCAGCCACCTAACCATTGGGGTGTTTGCCAAACTTGAGCTGTGGGCCTGTGAGTAACAGTATAATGTCATCATTTGTAACCTACTCGAGGCCCTGGGAACAGCTATTGGCATCTTGGAGCTTTTTTTTCTTCTTCTTCTTCTTTTTTCTTCCTCCTTTCCCTGCCTCTCCCCTTCCTCATCCAATAGAAAAACCACATTAAGCCACCACATCACCTGCCACCTTGAATCCTAAACCCCCTTCCCAACAGAGACATGCATCCACATTTCACGCAGTGATTCCATCATCGCAAAGAAAACTGCAGAGCAACCCAGCACACCTGAATTAATAACAAAAAAAAAAAAACTACACCAGCTCCACCTTTGCAAAAATATTAAATCATAAAATCAAGACAAAACAAATCAATACAAAACTAATACTTAAAGGCAACTTCAAAATCTCTAGGAAATAACACGCAATCTCAAATCAAACAAACATCAAGAAAAGACAATAGAAGTAAAATCCTAAGCAAAAGTCTCATTAAATATGGAGGAAGAGGAGGCAATAGAATTATCAGAGAAGGAATTAAAAAGTATGCTTATAGAACTCTGCAAAAGCTCAAGGAAACCCCAAATAAAATCAAGGAGAATACAGACAGTACCCTTGAAGAACTCAGAAAACCATTCAAGAACAAGATAACAAGATTAATTCACAATCAGAACTTATACAAAAACAGCAGTTAGAAATCCAGAAGATGAATACCAAAATTACAGAATTACACAACACAGTAGAAGCACAAAAGAATAGGGTGGAACTGGCTGAAGAATGTATGTCCCAATTAGAACATAAATCCCTTGACACCAGCCTGTATGAAGAAAAATCAGAACAAAGATTTAAGAGAAATGAAGAGAACCTAAGAGTTACATGGGATGACATGAAAAAACAACAACAACAACAAAAAAAAAAAAAACAGCATATACCTCATTGAAATTCTAGAACAAGAAGAGGTGGAAAAAAACATTGAGAAAATTGTGGAAGACTTACTAACAGAAATTTTCCCCATATCATGAAGGAAGAAAAGGTATTTGTCCAAGAAGTTCAAAGAACCACATACAGGATAGATCCCAAGAGAAAAACACCAAGGTATATCATAATCAAACTCTCCAAAACCAAAGACAAAGAATCTTGTGAACTGCCCGGGACAAAAGAGATATTACTTATAACAATCAAACAGTTAAACTGAGTTCTGATTACTCAGCAGAAACCGGGCAGGCTAGAAGGCAATGGGACAGCATATATAAAACACTGAAGGAGAAGAACTTCCAATCAAGAATCCTATATCCAGCCAAACTGTCCATCAAATATGAGGGTAAAATCAAGACATTCTCAGACAAACAGAAATCAAGGGATATTGTGAAAACCAGACCAACCCTACAAGAAATGCTTAAGGAAGTCCTTCCAATACAGAACCCACAACAGAGAACAACAAAATCAGGACACACGACATCAACACTGAAACCAAATCAGAAATAGATGCTCAAAATAAGACCATAAAAGATGGTACACTAAAAAACAAGGAAGTCAATCTTCAAACAACAGCAACTAACCAAATAGAGGGAATAAAAGTTCTAGGTACAAAACTTCCAAATGGGGAGAAAAACAGGACAATGTCCTCATAGAACACACTGTTTCAAAAATACAGAGACAAGAATTCACTCCAAGGTAACCACAGAGAAAATTAACAATCCCCCTAAGCAAACCCAGAAGGAAGGAAAACATATGGGTTTAGTAAGCACAAAACCAACAATAAAGAAGAAAAGAGAGGAAACACTTAACAACAAAATGAACTCAGCACAGAAAAGTATATGGACCAAGGAATCTCCAACAGCAAGACAAAATAATAATAATAATAGAATGACTGCAATCAGTGCATACCTATAACTAATTACACTCAATGTGAATGGACTAAATGCATCAATCAAGAGAAAGAGAATGGCAGACTGGATAAGAAAAGAAGACCCATCGATATGCTGCCTACAAGAGACCCATCTTAGATACAAAGATAAAAACAAATTAAGAGTTAAGAGGTGGAAAAAATATAGCAAGCCAACAATAACTAAAAAAGAACAGGAGTGGCAATATTAATTTCTGATAAAATAAGACTTTAAGGTGCAAAACAACATAAGAGATAGAGAAAGTCACTATATGATACTGAAAGGGTCAATTGACCAAGAAGACATTATGATAATAAATATCTATGCACCCAATGAAAGTGCTCCAAAATATATGAAACAAATATTAATTGAGTTGAAAGGGAAAATAGACAACTCTACAATAGTAGAAGGAGATTTTAACACATCATTTTCAAGAAGGGACCTATCAACTAGAAAAAAAAAACTCAATAAAGATACAGAAGAACTCAACAACACAATCAACCAACTTGACCTCATAGACATATGCAAAGTACTCCCCCAAAACAAAAACACAATTTACATTCTTTTGTAGTGCACATGGATCATTCTCCAGAATGGATCATATGTTAGGACACAAACCAAGCCTCAATAAATTCAAAAATATTGAAATACTACAAAGCATCTTCTCAGACCACAATGCTATAAAATTAGAAATTAATAATAGGAAGATCAAAGAAAAAACATCAAACATCTAGAAGTAGAACAACTCATTGCTCAAAACTACTGGGTAATAGAAGAAATAAAAAGTTAAATAAAAAATTCCTAGAAACAAACTAGAATGAGATACATCTTACCAAAACCTATTGGACACAGCAAAAGTAGTATTCAGAGTCAGTTTATAGCAATAAATGCATACAGAAAAAAAAAAAAAGGAAAGAAAAAAATTATAATTCTAACTCAACAACTCCAACAATTGGGAAAAGAACAACAAAAGAATCCTACAGTATCTAGAAATAAGGAAATAATAAATATCAGAGCAGAAATAAATGAAACAACACAAAAACACAATAGAGAAAATTAAAAAAAACAAGAAGCCAGTTCTCCAAAAAGATTAACAAAATTGACAAACGACTGGCAAATCTAACAAAAGAAAAGAAAGAGAAGATGCAAATTACGAGAATAGTAAACAAAAAGAGTGCCATCACAATAGAACCAACTAAAATAAGAAAGACACTGACAGAATATTACGAAAAATTGTACTCGAACAGATTTGAGAACCTAGACGAGATGGACAAGTTTCTGGAATCACAAGACCTACCTAAACTATCCCACTCAGAGATAGAATACTTAAAGACCCATAATAAAGAAAGAAATTAAACAGGTCATTAAAAAAAAAAAAAAACTTCCACAAGAAAGAGTCCTAGCCCTGATGGCTTCACTGGAGAATTTTACGAAATATTCAGAGAAGAGTTGATACCTATACTACTCAAGCTATTCCAGAACATAGAAAAAGATGGAATACTCTAAAACTCATTTTATGAAATAAGCATAATACTAATACCAAAACCAGGGAAAGATACCACTAAAAAAGGAAAACTACAGACCAATATCCCTCATGAACATAGATGCAAAAATCTTCAGCAAAATCCTAGCCAACAGAATCCAACAATATATCAAAAAATAATACATCCTGACCAAGTGGAGTTCATACCTGGTATGCAATGTTGGTTCAACATCAGAAAACAATCAATGTAATCCACCACATAAACAAAAGAAAAGAAAAGAACCATATGATTTTATTAATTGATGCAGAAAAGGAATTTGATAAAATACAACACCTGTTCCTGTTCAGAACTCTCAGCAAAATAGGGATAAAAGGGAAATTCCTCAACATAATACATGGCATATATGCAAAGCCAAGAGCCAATATTATTATTAATGGAGAAAGACTCAAAGCATTTCCTCAATCACCACTCCTATTTAACATTGCATTGGAAGTACTAGCCAGGGCAAGAAGGCAAGGAACAGAAATAAAAGGCATCCAAATTGGCAAAGAGGAAGTAAAGCTATCTCTAGATGATGTAATCCTATTACATAGAAAACCAAAATCAGTTGGATTCCTCTACACCAACAAATAGACCTCTGAAAAGGAAATAAGGGAGACAATATCACTTACAATAGCTACTAAAAAGATGAAATATCTAAGAATAAATCTTACCATAGGCACAAAAGACCTATACAAAGAAAACTATAAAGCACTACAGGAGACAACAAAGGATCTACATAAATGGAAGAACCTGCATTGTTCATGGATAGGTAGATTGAATATTGTGAAAATGTCAATACCACCTAAAGAAGCCTACACATTCAATGCAATCCAGATACCACCATTTTTTAAGGACATGGAAAAACCAATTACTAACTTCATATGGAAAACAAAGAGACCTCAGATAAGCAGAGCACTACTGAAGAAGAAGAACAAAATGGGAGGTCTCACACTCCTGGATTTTAAAACCTACTATACAGCCACAGTAGTTGAAACAGCATGGTATTGGTACAATCATAGACAGATAGACTGATGGAACAGAATCAAAACCCAGAAATAGACTCATCCATGTAGGGACAGCTGATCTTTGACAAGAAGAGATAGCCTCTTTAACAAATGGTGCTGGCAAAATTGGATATTCACTTGCAGAAAAATGAAACAAGACCCGTAACTCAACCCATACACAAAAACAAACTCAAGTTGCATCAAAAACTTAAATGTAAAACCCAAAACTATAAAATTCATCAAAAATAAAAGAGGGGAAAATTTAGGAGCCCTAATTTACAGCATAAATAGACTATCAAACATAACCCAGAATGCACAGGAGGTAGAAGAGAAACTAGATGACTGGGACCTTTTAAAAATTAAATTCTTATGAGCATTGAAAGACTTCGTCAAAAGGGTGAAAAGAGAACCTACAGACTGGGAGAAAATATTTGCCTACGACATATCTGACAAAAGACTTATCTTCAAAATCTATAGAAAACTAACACCTCAACATTAAAAAGACAAAAAGTCCAATTCAAAAATGGGCAACCATTATAGTAAGCGGTATGGCTTTTCCTTAAAAAACTGAAAATAGAAATACCATTTGACACAGCAATTCCTTTACTAGGAATATATCCTAAAGAGGTGAGAGGCAGGGCACAAACAGACATATGCACACCTATGTTCATCGCACCACAATTCACTATACCAAAGAGATGGAAACAACCTAAATGCCCATCAGTGGATGAATGGATAACCAAATTATGGTACATTCACACAATGGAATACTATGCTACATTAAAGAACAATGAAGGATACTCAAATCATTTCACAGTGTGGATGAATCTGGAGGACATTATGCTGAGTGAAATAAGTCAGTCACAAAAAGACAAATATTGTATGAGCCCATTACTGTAAAAAGATAAAAAAGGTTTGCTTAAGAAGGATCAAAACTTTGTAGGTTACTGGGGTGGGGAGGGAGAGGGTGAGATTAATTTGGGGCTGGTTGGGGGCCACACGCTGACTTAAGTAAGGGTAAGGATGGTATAGAAAGAGTCTGTGACCATCACGATGACATTAGGAAAAGGGAGGCTACCAAATTGTATGCATGAGATATAAACAACAGAGGCTAATACCAGTATATCCACAACACTGCATTACCATTAACACCAAACACCTGGTGTTCTGATTCCTTAGTGCCACTCTAACAGAAATATACCACAAATGGGATGCTTGAACAAACGAATTTACTCTCTTACAGTTTGGAGGTTTTAAGTCCAAGTTCAAAATGCCAGGCTCTAGGGGCTGTGTGAAAGCCCCTCGACCCTGGGCTTCAGCTCTCCCTCTTGCTCCCGTTCCACTGAAGCCAGAGGCATCTCATCTCTCAGGCAGCTACTGGCTCCTGAGTCAAGCCCAAGGTTGACAAAATGGCACAGTCCCGATGTTACCAAACCACATGGCAGGCCATTAATTTAAGTCCATTGAAAAAGTCCCAAGGTTGGCAGAGCATGGCAGGCTGAACAATGACATGATACAAAATACCTACAATCCTTACAGAAACAACAGAGGAGACATAGAGTAATCCCTCACAGACAGCCAGATGCTGTGGGATGGAGATCCAACAGACCTACCAACTCAGGACCATAGTACTGGGGGACACCAGATTCAATTGGCACAACAAAAAACATAAAAATCTTGTTCCACAACCTACATTGGTGAGTAGCGACTAGGGTCTTAAAAGCTTTCAAGCGGCCATCTAATATGCCTAATGGTCTCCTATCGTTGGAAGCAAAGAAGAATGCAAAAAGCCAAGGGCATTTGGAAGCAATCAGCCCTAGGACATGATGGACCTCAAGACCAGAAGAACTAGATGGTGCCCGGCACCAATGCCAACCACTCGGGAAAGGATCAAAACTGGAGATCCTGGATAGAGTGGGAGGAAACACATGGAACAAAATCCAAACACACAATAATGACCAGAATTACTGGTCAGATGGAGTCTGGTGGGACCCCCAGTATTATGGCCCTGGGATACATTTCAGGCCTGGAATAAAACTCACTCTCAGCGGCTAGCTCTCAGCTCAATAGTAAACAAAACATACACGCAGACCACTCAACCCTGGGTGATGCACCCACATACTCTATGGAGATGCATCCCTTGGAGCAATTGACCACGGGACATCAGAAGGGCAACATTCACGTGGAGGAAATGCAGGACACACAGGAGTGTGTAACTATGAGAGGCAAAGCACGGATTGGGGGGTTTACTGGGCAGGGAGAGTAGGAGAGTGGGTTAGGGTTGGGAATGGTAATTGGGGAGTGGAAGCAAATGTACACAAAATGTTGAATATAAAATCTGTAAATTTGCACCTAAAACAAAATGGAAGAAAGGAAGGAAAGAAAGAAAAAGAAAATACCACAGGCACGTGGATTTAACAAATAGGCATTTATTCTCTTACTGTTTTGGAGGCTAAAGGTCCCAGTTCAAAATGCTAGGCTCTAGGGGCTGGGTGAAAGCCCCTTGACCTTGGGTTTTAGCTTTCTTTCTTCTCCCAGCCCAATGAATCTGGAGGCATCTCCACTCAGGCAGCTGCTGACTGCTGAGGTTCACAAGCCAAGGTCAACAGGTAAAAAGACACAGTCCCGATATTACCAAACCACATGGCAGGCCATTGATTCAAGTCCATTAAGAGTCCCAAGATCAGCAGACAACACGGCAGGCTGCTGAGTAATGACTCGGCTGCATGCAGGATTCAAGAGTGCCAAAAGCTGCAGATCATTCCTAAAGCTTTTCCTTATATACTGGGAGCAGACCACATCCATAAGGCAGCTACTCAGCTCCTCACAGTAGATTCCACCATGAAGTTGATTATCAGTCTCATCATAGGGAATACTACATCCATCTGCCCAGCCACTCAAAACCAGGCCCAGCCAAGCTGACACATAACCTTAACTACAACACATTCAATAACCAATCAATTCAATTTACCACATTAAAAGAGTAAAGGAGAAAAATCATATTATTATCTGAATAGATGCAAAACTTTTTTTACATAATTAAATACTGTCATAATAAAAATTCAACAATATATGAATAAAAAGGAACTTCCTACTTCTGATAGGGAGAATCTATAAAAAACACACAACTAACATGATATTTGATGGTGAAGAACTGAATCTTGCCCCCAAAGCTCAGCAACAAAGCAAAAATGTTTGCTCTCATCACTGCTATTTGGTTGATATTGTAGAGGAAAATGTCAACAAAAGCTTTGAACAAACTCTCACTAAACAGGATAATATGAATAGTCAATACTCATGTGAAAGATGCTCAACATCACCAATTATGGAAATTATGGTATAATGTAGTACCTCCTCATATCTAGTAAAATGCCTAGAATTAGAAAGACAGAGCCAAATTTTGGATAGGATAGAGAGCAACTGGAACTTTCATACATTGTGGGAGTGTGGAATTGGTTAGAAGAACTAACTACCTTGGAAAACAGTTTGGTGGTTTCTTATAAAGCTAAACATACTTTTACCACACGGTCCATCGATTCCACTTTTAGGTATTTATCCAAGAAAATGAAAACACTTGTCTATAAAAAGACTTGCAGACAAATGTTCAAAACATCTTTCCTCATGCTGTTGTGCAATCGAGTCAATTCTGATTCACAGTGACCTATAATAGTCCTAAACTGGAAACATTCCAATGATCTATCAACAGATGACTAGGTAAACACATTGTGGCATACTTATTCAACTGAACATGAAAACCAATCCCACTGCCATCAGGTTAATTCTAACTCATGGTGACCTCAAGTATTACAAAGTAAAACTGTGCTCTGTAAGATTTTCTTGGTTGCAGTGTTAACAGAAGGATAACTGAGTAATACTAATTTTTTAAAAAACCTACCATATATTTAAATTTTTTGCACTTCATTGTAGCATATTATACCTCGACAATAATTTAAAATATGTATTACACCAGAAGGTGAGAATTATTAAGAAGAAAAATAAAGCAGGAAGAGTCGATGGAGAGTGGAAGTTTGGTTGCTATTCTACATAAGGTGATCTGACAAATCCTCTTCTAGGTGGCATTGAGGAAGAAATCTGAAGTAAGTTATTAACCAGCAGGAAGGTGTTGCAGGTAGAGTGATCCTAAGTGCAAATACCTGGATGAAGAACATGCTTGGCTTGCTCAAAGAACAGCAAATAAGTCAATGTGGCTTGAGTGTCATGTTCAAGGAGGTCTGAGAGATGGCATGGGTTCAAACCCTGTAGGTCTTATAAGTTATTTAAGATTCCACGTTTAACTTTGAGTGAAATGAGAAAGCATAGGAAGATTTGGAGCAGAGTAGTGGCAAAATCCTTAACAAAGAATTACTGTGGCTGTTGCGATGAGGATAGATCTGGTGGGTAGGGGAAGGAAGGGCAAACGCAGAGAGATCAGTAAGGAGGCTATTTCAGTGGTTCAGACAAGAGTAGTGGCAATGGTGAAAACTATCCAGATCCTGGATATATTTTGCAAATATTTTACAAATAGAGCCACAGGATTTGCATTGTATGTAAGATATAATAGAAAGAAGTCAAGAGTGATTCTGAGTTTTTAGTTTGAGCACCATTAACCAAGTCAACCACCACAGTAACTGCCTTTTTCCCTCAGAGCTCCACTGATAGTCATTGCTGACTCCTGCTCAATCCAGCTCAGCATGTTTACAGGACCTGTCTCTCCCAGAATTACCCAAGTACCTACACCATCTTCCCTCCTGAACCTACTTTCCCTATTTTGCTGTCTCTGGTCACAGTCCCTGTGATCCAAAGCCAGTTTCTGCCTTTCTGTCCAGACCCTTTGGATTTGGTATTCATTTCAACTGTCTGGTCCTTGGCCCCAACACCCCTACATGCTGTCGTTTTGGAAATCCTTCTGCTTCTAAAGTCTTTAGTTACTGCTGACTATGCCTTTACATCAAACTCCAGGTCTGGGAAGAGGCCATGACAGTTTAAATGAATGGGAGAGAAGTTCAGAAAGTCTTAAGGTTTCAAGGGAGGCTCACTAGGTGAAACCATACCACATATAAAATACTCAGCCAAAGGGTCAAGTTGGGGCTGAAATCCAGTCCATGATCTGGTTTCCAAGACTTTACCCTAAAGGAAATATCACCTTTTCCTAATTTTCCAACCCAGAGGCAGATCCTTTTTTCTAATTGGTCCACTCAAAGGAGATGTCGTCTTTTTATAAGTCACCTTTTCCTAATTTTCCCTAAGACACTATGTGTACAACAGACATCTCAATTTCAAGGCCAGCCAAGCTTGACTCAAATTCACAAAGGATGGAGTTTGTTTTTTTTCTTTCTCAAAATAACAATGAGAACGTTAACAGAATCCCTAAAAAAGATACCTTGCTTAGAATTTTTGTAAAGTTTAAGTTCAAAGAGGAGACCAAACTTTATTAATATTCACATATCAGAGATAGCATCCCTTGTCTTGTCTCACATCCTCACATCACTGTTTCTCTTCCACTCCAGAAGTGCAAACAGCTTTTGCTTATTTCTACTGAACATGGTTCCCTTTTCTCTGATGTTGTCTCAATTGAACCTGAATAGTTGACATAATTATGTGATTTATATCTAGTGAGAGTTGAACTTTGAACAGTAACTGGAGATCTGAGCAGATAGAAGCATCTGACGAGAGTTTGTACTTGACAACACTAGCATCCCTTCTCTTCTGAATAATAACATAACCAATTCAACACCCTTCTATTTTCCTGCTATTACAATGTTGAATTCAAGTGTCAGTATGATCTGACTGTTTATCTGGTAAGAACTCAATTAATTTGTATCCAGACTCATTAATTGTTTTTAATTCACATTTGACCATTGTGTTTGGTCCCTGACCTCTGGTCCCACTTGTGCATGGAAATCTCCCTCTCAGTAGAAACACATCATGCTCTGGCATGCAGCCACACACTGCTGATGCTGACTGGGACTCTTTCCTGTCACCAGAGCTACTGAGTGTCTCTGAATACACACCAATGAGTAGAGTGAAAAAATAAAATATTAAATCTTGATAAGCTTTCTCCATGTTATTGTAATCATCACAGGAAGGCTCCTTGTGTGGTATAAAAAGTACTGGACTAGTTGTGAGAACACATAGTTGCTGTATTCTTGATCCAGCAATTTCATTACTGAGTATGTATCCTAGAGAAATAAGATCCAGAGCGTGAATAGACATATATATATATATATATATATATATATATATATATATATACACACACCTATGTTCAATGCAGCATTATTCACAATAGCAAAGAGATGAAAACAACCTAAGGGCCCATCAATGGATGAATGGACAAACTATGGTACATACATACAATGGAATACTATACAATATTAAAGAATAAAGAAGAATCTGCAAAATATCTCATAATGTGGGTGGATCTGGACAATATTATGATAAGTGAAATAAGTCAATCAATAAGGGGCAAACACTGTATGAGCCAACTATTATAGAAAGTTAAGAAAAGGCTTATGCACAGAAAAGAACATTCTTTGATGGTTACCAGGGAGAGGAGGGGAAATCACTAACTAGATAATAGACAAACTATTAATTTGAGTGAAGGGAAAAGCACTATACAATAAGCATAATATCATCAAGGCAAAGGAAGATACTAGGAGGAGCATAAGGCTTAAAGGTAACAAAGGTACATACACAGGCCTGCAATATCAGTAATAACAAGCAATCATCCAAAAGTGGATATACAGGCAGACATGCAAGCAAAACAGACTACATCCATGATCATATATAGGTTCGGCAGAGGATATTCTACATACACATGTGTATGTGCTGTAAATATATTCTTACACATAGTAGAGCAAACAGGGGGCAAATTTTGAAAATTTATTAGCCATAACCAAACAACTTAAGGTAATATGCCATTGGGCTTGGGGGTATAAGACTGCAGTCTTGGGGGATAGCCAAGTCAATTGGCATAACACAATTTACAAAGACTGTTCCACATCCTACTGTGGTGAGTAGTGACTGGCATCTTAAAAGCCAGCAATCTTCCATCCAAGGTGCAACTATTGGTCTCTTTCTATCTGAGGCAAAAATGAGTGAAGAAAATCAAAGACACATGGAAACAAATAGTCCAAAGAACAAATGGGTCATGTGAACCTCAGTCTCCTTGACCCTGAGACCAAAATTAGAGGGTACCCACCTACCACTACTGACTGCTCTGAAAGAGATCACATTAGAAGATCCAGTGTGGAATGGGGAAAGAATGTAGAACAAAAATCAAAATCATTAAAAAAAAAAAAATCAGTCTTAACTGGTTTGATAGAGACTGGTGGGACTCCTAATTCTATGGCCCTTAGTCACCCTTCAAGCCTGGAACTGAACTCATCCCTGTGTTTCAACTTTCAGTCAAGCAATAGACAAGCCTATAAGATGAACAATAACACTAGTGGGGCATGAACACCTTAAAACAATTGGCCATATGATATTAAAAGAGCAGCTTTTGCCTAGGGATAAACCTCAGAAGGGAAGAAAGGAGAGGAAAGGATGAATGGAAATAGAAAATACAAGGAGGAAGTAGGAAGAGATCTTTTTTTAAAAATGTAACAACATTATAAGGATTATAATCAATGTCACAGGAGCTCTGGTAGCGTAGTGCCTAACTTGACTGCTAACCAGAAGGCTGGCGGTTCAAAACCAGCCACTCCTGGGAAGGAGGGTTGGGCAAACTACTTTTGTAGTGATACTGCCTTGGAAACTCAAGGAGGGGTCGCTATGAATCAGGTTTGACTCCACGGCACATAACAATAACAACAACAAAAATCAATGTCAAGAAACAAAATTCAACAATTCTGTTGAATGGAAACCCAATTTGCTCTGTAAAACATTCACTCAAATCACAATAAAGGTAAAAAAAAAAAAAAAAAAGGGGGGGGGATACATAGTTCCTACTGTATGTCATGTATTCACTAGGTACTTAGTGGATATTTGTGACATGAGAGAATAGCCCTAGGCTGCCTATAACTAGCTTGTGATCTGGGTCAGGTCACTTCATTTTATAAGGCCTCAATATCCTTATTTGTAATGTTGAGACTGGAAAAGATGTGTTCTAAGATGCCAAGTGGGGGCTTGTTAAACTCCAGTCTTTCCTATCTCAGCTTTCCAAAGTTTCTTCAGGAAAATTAAAGACAAAAGCTGAAGAACACGTTCCTGAAACTCAAATGGTCTTGGAAGCTTCTTTTGAGTCTATACTCCTTAAGTGAAAAACTTTAGAGACCAGTTGTGTGGCCCCTCGGGGGTTTTCTCAAACACTTGAAGCCATCTGGAGATTCAACAAATCCAGTCAATATTTTGCTACACATCTTAGCCCTATTCTGCTATCTTTTCTTTTTCTCTCAAATTCATATAATTTTAAAAAGAAATCCACCTTTAGGATTCTAATTTCCTTCCCAGAAATCCGCTTACTTTATCTTCTAGAAATTCATTGTGGTATTATAAAAGCACTGCTTGGGGAAAAAATAATTAGACCATGTAGCATTTTTCAACCCTTTAAGTGAAATCACTGATCTTTTTTAAAATACATTTCATTGAAATATAATTTATGTACAGTGAAATACACAAAACTAAAGTGACATAAGTCAATGCTTTTTTTTTTTTTTTTTTTTGCAGTGTTCCTTCCCCTCCCCTCTCACCCCTGGTAACCAACAAAGAAAGTTTCCTTCCATATGTAAACCTTTCCTTGACTTTTTACAATAATGAACTAATACTATATTCTGTGATTAACTTATTTCACTCAGCATAATATCTGCAAGTTCATCCATGTTATGTGGTGTTTTGCAGATTCTACATTATTCTTTAGTGGTACATAGTATTTCATTGTGTGTATATACCATAGTTTGGTTATCCATTCTTCTGTTGATGGCCATGTAGGTTGTTTCCATCTATTTGCCAAAATTACTGATCTTATCATGGCTAAAATGTTGATACATTCACAAAGACAAGAACTGTTTAAGTAAACATTTATTTTAAAATCTTTGTAAGTTCCACAATTGGCATATATTTTCCCAAACAATTTTTAAGTTTCAATCTCTTACATAGCCATTTTCTGGGACGTTTCTGTTGAGTCAGTTTTGACTCATAGTCCTAAATGCAACAGAATGAAACACTCCCCAGTCCTGTGCTATCATCACAGTCATTGCTATATTTGAACACATTGTTGCAGTCACTGTGTCAATCCATCTCATTGAGGGTCTTCCTCTTTCCCACTGACCATTTACTTTATCAAACATGATGTCCTTCTCCAGGAAATGACCCTCTTGATAACATGACCAAAGTACAAGAGACGAAGTCTTGCCATCCTAACTTTCAAAGAGAATTCTGGCTGTACTTCTTCCAAGACGGATTTATTCATTCTCCATGGTATATTCAATATTCTTCAACAACATCAAAATTCAAATGCATCAACTCTTCAGTCTCCTTTATTCACTGTCTAGATTTCACATCCACCTAAGGTAATTAAAAATACCATGGCTAGATCAGGCACACCTTAGTGCCCAAAGGGACATCTTAGCTTTTTAACAAAAAAAAGGTCTTTTGCATTGGATTTACTCAATACAATACATCATTTGATTTCTTGATTACAGCTTCCATGGGAATTGATCATGGACCCAAGTAAAATGAAATTCTTAACAACTTCAATTTTTCTCTGTTTATCATGATGCTGCTTACTGATCTAGTTGTGAGGATTTTTGTTTTCTTTATGTTGAGGTGTAATCCACACTGAAGGTTGTAGTCTTCATAAGTAAATGGTTCATCTTCTCTTTCAGCAAGCAAAGCTGTGTCATCTGCATATCACAGACTGTTAATGAGTCTCCCTCCAATCCTGATGCCATGTTCTTCTTCATATTGTCCACGCTTCTCAGATTACTTCCTCAGCATACAGATTAAATAAATGGGGTAAAAGGATCCAACCCTGACACACACCTTTCCTGATTTTAAACAAGTAATTCCCCTTGCTCTGTTTGAAATGACTGCCTCCTGTTCTATGTACAGGTTTATATGAGTGCAATTAAGTGTTGCAGAATTCCTATTCTTCCCAATGTTATCCATAAATTGTTATAATCCACATAGCCAAATGTCTTTGCATAGTCAATGAAACAGAGGTAAACATCTTTCTGGTATTCTCTTTCATTCAAGATCCTCTAACATCAGCAATAATAGCCCTGTTCTACATCTGGTTATAGTCTATGTAAATGATTTCTGTGATTAAAAAAAAAAAAAAAAAAAAGCTTACTATTTCCTGCCTATTTTAATTTACAGAAAGTTATGGTAGGAATATTTCTAACTAAAACTTCCAAGCTTTGGTCCTAGTTCTGCCGTATGAAGAGACAAAGAAAATTAACAATGGCTTACTTTTATTTAGGATTGACCAAATGCATTATTACCACAGTTAAACCTCACACTAATCTCTACTTCCCACCAAAATGGAATACTAGAGATACTTGCATTAAACCACTGGAAAAATGGACAAACTATATAAAACAATGTTTTCTGACATTGGAAAATAGATAGTGTAGAACTATGATCCCTGAGAAATGGAAACAATTTTCCCAGCTTACTGCCTAGAGGTAGTTTCTAAGCTTCGACACAGGGAAGGGTACCCAAGCAAAGCCCAACCAGCTCACTTGGTGAAGAGGACAGATATGGAATTTCAAAAGTACAAAACAGATACAATTGGTGGGCTAAAAAGCCATAGAGAGAAGAGCTGCAAAGACAGATTTCTCTGTAGATCTTCAGGGAAGGGGACCCTCAAGTCTTTGGCTGATGACTTATCTGCACATGCAGGATAGTAAATTTCCCAAAACTGTGAGGGATTCCTGGAAATTGGATCAAAATATTCCCAAAGGTCACTCATGTACCCACAAGAGTGAGTGAAAAGATTCATAACACAAAGGCCATCAAATAGAATCATAAAATGGTTATCATTATAATATTTTAATTAAATTAGCCATTAAAAAGGCAACCCAGATCTTCCCTAACAAAGCTTTAAAAAAAAGTCACAAAGGACCCAGCTGATTTCAAGTAACAAAACTGAATACCAAAACAAGTCAACACAATTTAAAGGCATACCAACAAAGCCAACACCTAACAAGATAATATTCACAAGTTCTAGCATCTAATCAAAATTTACAAAGCATGCAAATCAGCAGGAAAATATTACCCATTTTCAAGAGGAAAATAATCAGTCCTTAGACTCAGTCCCAGAAATGATAAAATTAGGAGAAAATGATTTTGAAACAGTTAAAATAAATATGCTTAATAGAGTTGAGAATATGGAAGAAAACATGAGTACTTATGGAAGTTTCTTTTTTAATGGAACTTTGAGCAACAAAAGTTAAAATGTCTGAAATAAAAATACATTGGATGGGATTAATATCAGATTATAGGATTAATCACACTGTGAAAGAAAAAAAAATAAATGAACTTGAAGATAAAGCAATAGATGGTCCAAAATGAAGTAGAGACATGAAAAAAAGCTTTGAGATTCAAAAGCTACCAAGTACCAATGGCTTGCAGAACAATACCAAGTAGTCCAACACACATGTAATTGAACTCTGAGAAAGAGAGGGAGGATGGACAAAAAATGTTTGAAGAAATAAAGGCCAGGTTTTTCTAAATTTAGTGAAAATTATAAACCTATAGATCAAAGAAGCTCAGCCAACTTCAAGAGGGATAACTATAAATAAAAGCACATTAAGGTACACCAGAATCAAATTGTCTAAATCAGTAATAAAGGCAAAATCTTACAAGCATCAAGAGTGGCAGAGCAAGACACATCACAAAGAAAGGAATAAAGACAAGAATGATACTACACTTCTTGTCAGAAATTATTTGCATCAGAAGAATATATATTGACATCTTTAAAGTGCAAACAGAAAAAACCATCTGCCTGGAATTATATATCCAGTAAAAATAATTTAAAAATGAAGGGAAAAAAAAAACTTTTTCAGACAAATAAACTCTGAAAAGCTCACTGTCAGCAGATCAACAGTATAAGAAAAATTAAAGCAAGTTCTACTGGCAGAATATTAATGATACCAAGTGAAAATCAGAAATACATAAAGGAATGACCATATAGGTAATCTTCAGTTTATAAATGAGATTCATTCCTAAGTGTGTCTTAAGTTGAATGTGTAGGCAAGTCCGAGCAGGTGCATGCAGTTATTATTTAGCCTTACTTTAGTACAAGAATAGGAGCTCTGGTAGCATCGTGCCTAAGGCATTTGACTGCTAACCAGAAGGCTGGCGGTTCAAACCCACCAGCCACTCCTCGGAAGGAAGGTTGGGCAATCTACTTCTGTAG
>NW_006922069.1:1796169-1817166 GCF_000298275.1 Orycteropus afer afer | reverse complement strand
AAGACATCTCAAGAGGCCCCTGGACAGTCCTTGGAAATTCTGGAGCTGTAAGGAGCTTTAGGAGCTCTAGTGGCATAGTGCCTAAGGTACTTGACTGCTAACCAGAAGGCTGGCGGTTCAAACCCACCAGCCACTCCTCGGAAGGAAGGTTGGGCAATCTACTTCTGTAGTGATACTGCCTTGAAAACCCAAGGAGGGGTCGCCGTGAGTCAGATATGACTCAACAGCAGTGGGTTTGGTTTTTTGGTTTAGTGCAAGAAAAGTCTCCAAGCTTTTTAAATGATTTGAAAGCTGCACATGCAGCAAGCGAAGGTGATTTTCACTGAGAATTTGTCTGGAGTAGGAGTTGGTTCAATCATTTCACTTTGAGGACAAATTGCATAACGTTAAAGAGCAAGTATGAGTTGTTCATATGCCAAGAAATTTGGGAGACAGCTACCTGGGCAACCGAACAGAAGAGATCTGTATTTGTGCCCATTCCAAAGAATAGTGGTTCAACAGAATAAAGAAATTGTTGAGCAATATCATTAATATCACTAACAAGTAAAATTTTGCAGAAGATAATTGAAAAAGGATTGCTGCCATACATGGACAGGAAACTGAGAGAAGCTCAAACCAGATTGAAAGGAAGATGTGGAATGAGGGATATCATTACTGGTGTCAGATGGATCTTAGCTGAAAGATGTTTACCTATGTTTTCTTGACTATGCAAAGGCAATTGACTGTGTGGAGCATAATAAATTATGGATAACATTGTGAAGAATAGGAATTCCAAAACACTTATTAGTGTTCATGCAGAACCTGAACATAGGCCCAGACATTCCTGGCTACCAATGCCAACCACTTGGGAAAGGATCAAAATTGGATATCCTGGATAGAGTGAGAGGAAGAACGTGGAACAAAATCCAAAAACACAATAGTGACCATAATTACTGGTCAGATGGAGTCTGGTGAGATCCCCATTACTATGGGCCTGGAATAAAACTCCCTCGCAGGGGCTGGCTCTCAGCCCAATAGTAAACAAGATATACATGCAGACCACTCAATCCAAGGTGACACACCCACATACTCTATGGAAATGCATCCCTTGGAGCAATCCACCATGGGGCACCAGAGAGGCAACATTTGCATGGAGGAAATGCAAGACACACAGGAGTGCATAACCGTGAGGGGCATGGGAGGGAAGTGGTTACGGGGGAGGAGACTGAGTTAGGATTGGGGATGGTAAAGGAGGAGTGAAACTAAATGTACTTGAAATGTTGAACATAAAACAAACTCTGTTCTGTAAACCTGCACCTAAAGCACACTATAAATAAATAAAAGAGGCAGTCTTTCGAATAGAACAAGGAGATATTGCATAGTTTAAAATCAGGAAATGTATGTGTCAAGGTTGTATACTTTCACCATACCAATTTAATCAGTATGCTGAACAAATAATCTGAGAAGCCAGACTATATGAAGAAGAACTCTGCATCAGGATTGAAGGAAGACTCATTAACAACCTGTGATATGAAGATGACACAACCTGGCTTGCTGAAAGTGAAAAGAATTCAAAGTACTTCTGAAGAAGAATATCATAGGGTATAACCTTCAGTATGGATTACATCTCAACACAAAGAAAACAAAAATCCTCACAACTAGACCAATAAACAACGTCATAGTAAATGGGGAAAAGATTGAAGTTGTCAAGGATTTCATTTTACTTGGATCTATAATCAATTCCTATTGAATCAATAATCAAGAAATCAAACAACATATGGCATTGGGTAAATCTACTGCAAAAGACCTCTTTAGAGTGTTAATAAAAAGGAAAGAAGTCATTTTGAGGACTAAGGTGTACCTGACCCAAACCATAGCATTTTTAATCGTCTCAAGTGCATGTAAAAGCTGGACAATAAATAAGGAAGACTGAAGAAGAACTGATGTGTTTGAATTATGGTGTTGGCAAAGAATATTAAATATGCCATGAACAGCCAGAAGAATGAACAAATCAGTTCTGAAAGAAGTACAGACAGAATTCTCTTTGAAAGTGGAGATGGCAAGACTTCATCCCATGAATTTTGGACATGTTATCAGGAGGGACTAGTCCATGAAGAAGGACATCGTGCTTATAAACAGAGGGTCAGGGAATAAGAGGAAGACCCTCAAAGAGATGGAAAGACATAGTGGCTGCAACAATGGGCTCAAACATGGCAACAATTCTGAGGATAGTGTAGGAGCAGGGAGTGTTCTGTTCTGTTGCCCACAGGGGCACTATGACCAACTCAATGGAACTTAACAACAACATTAGTTGTCTGTAAGTCAAATGTTCATGACCCAAGGACTTACTGTAACCAAAAATGATAAACATGCACACAAATATGAAAGACATTTTTCTCACTTACAAATCTTTAGAGGAAGAATAAGAACAATATATTGTAGTGTTTGAACATATGAGAAATTAAAATGAATAATAAGAGTGCAAAGGATGGGAAAATAGAAATGGAACTAGACTATTCTAAGTTTCTTACATTATATGAGAATTAGCATACCATTACTTGATATACATTATGATAAATTAAAGATGCATACAGTAAATCCCAGATCACTAAAAACAAATGAATGAAACAGGTATTGTTTGTAGGTCAAGAATGAAGATAAAATAGAACTGTAAATCATACACTATTCAAAAAAAAAAAAAAAAAATTCACTGCCATCAAGTTGAGTCTGACTCATAGCAACCCCCACTGGCTTTCTTTGGTAGTTGATGTGTGTCAACTTGGCTGAGTGGATTTGAGTAGCTGGACAGTTGGATGTAGTTATTTTCCATGATAAGATTGGTAATCAACTCCATGATGGAATCTGCTGTGAGCAGCTGAGTAGCACATACTCACCTGAGTAGCCTTCAGGGTATGGCCTGCTTCCAGTACATAAAGAGAAGCTTTGAGCAAGGTCTCTAGAATTTTGGCACATCTGGGTCCTGCATTTGGCCAAGACTTCATCTCAGTGGCCTGCCAGGTTGCCTGCCAATTTTGGGATTGTTCCTGGACTTGAGTCAGGAGTCTGCTATGTACCTTGCTGACCTTGGGTTCATCAGCCTCAGTGGCCATCAACTGCCTGAGTTACGAAAGAAAAAGTCTCCAGTTAGTGGGCCTGGAACTGGAGGCAGAGCAGAAGCTCAATGTTGAAGGACCTTCACTCAGCCCCTAGAGCTGGCACTCTGAATTTGGACATCTAGCCTCCTAAATTGTAAGAAAATAAAGTCTTATTTGTTAAAGCCATCAATTATGGTATTTATGTTATAGCAGCACTAGAGAACCAAGATCGTTTCCAAGGCTGTAAATCTTTACAGAAGCATACTGCCTCATCTTTCTTCCACAGAGCAGCTGGTGGATTCAAACCACTGACTTTTTGGTTACTAGCCAAATGTCTTAACTACTATACCACCAGAGCTCCTTACACTATTCAAAAGGTGACAGAAAAAGAGGGAAAAGTGTACAAAGAAAAGATAAAAGAAATAGCAAGATAGTAATTTAAAATTTGGCAATGTGATTAATAAATTAAGTGTAAATGGTTTAAATAATCTAATTCAAGGCAGACATTCCAAGACTGGGTTAAAACATATAATCCAAATGTATGCTGTCAATAAGAAACCCTCTATCAATATAGAGATATACCAAAAAGCCAAACTCAAAGCTGTTGAGTTGAATCCAACTCATAGCGACCTTTCCTTGGGTTTCAGAGACAGTATCTCTACGGAAGTAGATTGCCCAGTCTTCCTTCCAAGGAGTGGCTGGTAGCTTTGAACTGCCAGCTTTCTATTTAGTAGTCAAATGGCTTAGGCACTACACCACCAGAGACAGAAAATGGCATACTATGTAAACACTCAAATAAAGAAATGAAAAAGGGAGAGAGGGAGAAAGGAAAGCTATAATATCAGGTGTCATACTTATGTTTGTGTGTCAACTTGGCTGGGCCTGGTTGAGTGGCTGGGCAGCTGGTGGTAGTTATTCCCCATGGTGAGACTGGCAATCAACTCCATGGTGGGATCTACCACAAGCAGCTCAGTAGCTGCCTTTGGGATGGGGTCTGCTTCCTGTATATAGGGATAAGCCTTGGGAATGGTCTCTAGCCTATGGCAAGCTTGGACCCTACATGAAGCCATGTCTTTGTTGAGCAGCCTGCTATGCTCTGCCAACCTTGGGACTTACAATGGACTTGAATTAATGACCTGCCACGTGGTTTGGTAACATCGGGACTGTGCCTTTTTACTCGTCGACTTTGGGTTTTTCAGCCTCAGCAGCCAGCAGCTGTCTGAGTGAAGAAACGCCTGTAGCTCCAGTGGGCCAGGAGCAGGAGGCAGAGTTGGACCCCAAGGTTGAGGGGCTTTCACCCATCCCCTAGAGCCTGGCACTTGAACTTGGAATTAAAGCCTCCAAATTGTAAGAATAAACTCCTATTTCTTCAGGCCATCCCATTTGGGGTATATTCTTGTCAGAGCAGCAACCAGAACATTAGGCATAGTGTGTAAATAAATAAAAGTATTTCATAATAATAAAGGGATCAATTCACTAAGAAGACTTAAAAATCCTAAACATTTATGCATCTAATCGCAGAGCTTCAAAATACATGAAGCAAAACCGAGAAAGAACCAAGGAGAGAAATAAACAATTCCACAGTTATAGTTGCAGACACTCCTCATCAGTAATTGATAAAACAGGTAAACAGAAAATTACTGTTGTTGTTGTTAGGTGCCACCAAGTCAGCTCAAGTGACCTTATGTACAGCAGAATGAAACCCTGCCTGATCCTGGTATTAGACACTCTAAAAAGTATCCTTTACCACCTGAGAATCTTTGGAGATACCACATCCCAGTATATATGCCTCTCTTTTTCTAGTTACAAAAATCATATTCTTTCCACACATTATGATGAATAAGCCAACAAGTAATCACTTCTCCATGGTAAGTTAAGTAACAACATTTACAAGGTAAATTAGTAAACTAACTGGCTTCATTTATCAACCCAAAGTTCTCTAGAGAAAGACTTCTCTCTCTTCTCCCCATACTGTCAAATAAAATCTTAATCTTGTCTAAGTGATTATTTTGCTGCCTTGAATTGCTTGGCATAAAAGATATCTGTTCATTAATCATTCAGTCATGTAACCATGAATGTAAGACTGTCAGCAATTCTCCTGCCTGATGGATTAACTGTGATGGACCACAGTTCAGATGCTTTCAGTCTGGGCATATCTCTAAGGATTTCTGGACAACTATCTCAGATACTACTTGTTGCACAGTGTACCCTCTTATTGTACGGAGTACCCAGAGCAATTTTTTTTCTTACATTTATACTGTCTCTTATATTTACCTATTTAGTTACTATGCTGGTATTCTTTATTTTTATATGTGTGTTTTTGGTTACTGTACTTATGTTTGTGTTTTTGTTTTTTGTTTTTGTTTTCAGCATCAAGGACTCTCTAATATTTCTTATAAGGCAGGTCAGGTCTGTCTGTGACACATTTTCTGTTTTTGTTTTTTCAATCTATTATTGTGGTTGTGGTTAGGTGTCATTGAGTCAGCTCCAACTTGTAGTGACCCTATGTACAACAGAACAAAACACTACCTGGTCTTGCGCCAGCCTCACTATGCCTGACCCCATTGTTGCAGCCACTCTGTCAATCCATCTAGTTAAGGGCCTTCCCCTTTTTGGCTGACCCTCCCCTTTACCAAGAATGATATCCTTCCCCAGGGAATGGTCTCTTCTTACAACACAGCCAAAGTAGGTGAGACAAAGTCTGGCCATTCTTGCTTCTAAGGAGCATTCTGGCTGCACTTCTTCCAGGACAGATTTGTTCATTATTCTGGAAGTCCATGGTACTTTCTGTATTCTTCAGCAACACCACAACCCAAAAACATCAACTCTTGTTCAGTCTTCCCTGTTCACTGTTCAGCTTTCACAGGCATATGACGCTATTGAAAATACCATGGCTTGAGTTAGGCACACCTCAGTCTTCAGAGACATCTTTGCTCTTCAGCACTTGAAAGAGGTTTTTTCAGCAAATTTGCCCAGTGCAATACATTGTCTGATTTCTTGACTCCTGCTTCCATTGGTGTTGACTGTGGAATCAAGTAATATGAAATCTTTGACAATTTCAATCTTTTCTCCATTTATCATGATGCTGCTTATTGGACCAGTTATGAGGATTTTTGTTTTCTTTATGTTGTCACTTCAGCAAGCAAGCTTCTGTTGTCTGCATATCACAAGCTGTTAATGAGTCTTCTCCAATTCTGATGCCATGTTCTTCTTCATATAGTCCAGTTTCTCAGATTATTTGTTCAGCATCCAGATTGAATAAGTATGGTGAAAGGATACAACCCTGATGCATTCCCTTCCTGATTTTAAACTCAGAAGAAGGAAGGGTCCATTGACTTCTCAAAGAATTGGCCAGTGAAAATCTTATGAACAGCAGTGAAACACTGTCTGATATAGTACTGGAAATTTGTCCATAGAATCCTTTAATATTGCTACTCAAGGCTTGAGTTTTTTCTTCAGTTCCTTCAGCTTGAGAAATGTCAAACGTGTTCTTCCCTTTTGGTTTTCTAACTCCATATCTTTGCACATTTTATTATACTTTACTTTGTTTTTTCAAACCACCCTTTGAACTCCTCTACTACTCAGCTATTTTATTTCATTTCTTCCATTTGCTTTAGCTACTCTCTATTCAAGTTTCATAGTCTCTTCTGACATCCATTTTGGTCTTTTCTTCCTTTTCTGTCTTTTTAATGACCTTCTGCTTTCTTCATGTATGATGCTCTTAATGTATTCCTACAACTTGTCTGGTCTTCAGTCATTGGTGTTCAATGAGTCAAATCTATTCTTCAGATGGTCTCTAAATTCTGGTAGAATATAATCAAAGTCATAATTTGGTTCTTGTGAACTTCTTTTAATGTTCTTCAGCTTCAACTTGACCTTGCATATGAGCAATTGATGGTCTGTTTCACAGTCAGTGCCTGGCCTTGTTTTGACTTATTATGGTGTAGTAAATTACATGGAATGGCTTTTCTATCCATAGTCTGTGTAACTCCCACTTTGCCATGAGTGACTGAGTAGCTGATTGTTAAAGTTATCCACCTGGTATATTTCTGTTGGAGCAGCACAAAGCAATCTTCTGACAAGTTCACTCTCTCTCAGGTGTATAAAAATCTGATGTCGGGACTAGTTAGTTTTGTCACTCTGCCAGGCTCAAAATGAGCCCTCCTAGAGGCTGAAGGAAGAAATCTCTCTGACTGCTGGCTGAGAGACACATACTGCTGAGAGAGACATACTGCTGAGAGAGATGTGCTGCTGATAGAGACATGCTGCTGAGAGAGAGAGAGACATGAGAGAGATACACTGCTGAGAGAGAAACATACTACTGAGAGAGACTGAGCGAGATGGCTGGCTGAGAGAAACTGGGTGTGTTCCTGAACTTGATTATTAGCCTGTTGCTTCCCTGATAAAGCCTATAATCAGTGAGTTCTGTGTGGTCACTGCAGCGAATTATTGAACCCAGCAGAGAGGTGGTGGGTGCCATGGAAGGGACAGTTTGTGTCAAGGTTAGTAAGAGAGCTGGAGGGTGGTGGCATGTTTAGCCTCATAAGAATAAGCCTTGGGCTGCTGTTGGTGATTCTGTCTTCCCCTTGTGTGCTTAGAGGAGATCAGAAAATGCTACCTCCTTGCCCCTTTAGCATTGATGATACTGAGCTTCTCCATTGCTGGTTTCCACAGATGTAGTTGATCTGATTCCTGTGTATTCCAACTGGTGAAGTCTAGTTGTATATCTATTGTTTATGTTATTGGTAAAAGGTACTTGCAATGAATACATCATTGGTCTTGCAAATTCTATCATAAAATCTCTGGCATCATTCCAACTACTGATGATTCTTCTTTGTTTCCAACTCTTGCATTCCAATCACAAGTAATCATATATTTACTGATGAAGATCAAAGACTACAGTCTTCAGTGTGTCTTACACCTTAACATAAAGATAACAAAAATTCTTGCAATTGGTGCAATAGGCAACAACATAATAAATGGAGAAAAGTCAGGAATTTTATTTTACTTGGATCCACAATCAACATCCATGGAAGCAGCAGTCAAAAAAAATCAAATGTTGCATTGCACTGGGAAAATCTGGTGCAAAAGACTTGTTTAAAGTGTTAAAAAAAAAAAAAAAAAAGAAAGAAAGAAAGATACTTTCCATACAGCAGCTCACATATACTTTGTCTCATGACATTGATTGCAATTTCCCACAATGCAACAGCTCCCCTCCCACTTCTTCACTATAGTTACCTCTTCCTTGTGTCCTTTGCTCCCATGCACTCATGCCCCCAAGCTGGCTCCCTGTGCCCGTAGAGAAGAAAGATGTCACTTTTAAGATTAAGGTGCACCTAACCCAAACCATGGTATTTTCAATCACCTCATATGCATGGGAAAACTAGACAATGAATAAGGAAGACCAAAGAAGAGTTGATGCCTTTGAATTGTGGTGTTGGCAAATAATGCTGAAAATACCATGGACTGCCAGAAAAATGAACAAATCTGTCCTGAAAGAAGTGCAGCCAGAATGCTTTTGGAAGTGAAAATGGCCAAACTTCATCTCACCTACTTTGGTCATGTTATCTGAAGGGATCATTCCCTGGAGAAGGATATCATACTTGCTAAAGTAGAAAGTCAGCAAAAAAAAGGGGAAGACCCTTAACTAGATGGATTGACACAGTGGCTGCAATGATGGGCTTAAATATAGCAAAGATTATGATGATGGTGCAGGACAGGGCAGTGTTTTGTTCACTGTGAGTCGGAACCAAGTTGATGGTACCTAACGAAAACAACAATAGGTGTGAGTATAAATGGGTGGAAATAAGATTGTTAATTGTTTTGGAGAAAAAAAGTGTCAAAGAAGAGGATCTAGGGAAATAAATCAGAGAACTAAAAAGTTGTTGTGGCAGAAAGAACGTGAACTTTATAGTCAGAAGACCCAAGTTCAAATTCTAGTTCTATTTCATGCTGATCTTAGACAAGCAATATATTCATATCAAACTTTAGGTTGTTGTTGTTGTTAGTTGCTGTTGAGTCAACTCCAATTCATGGGCATGCCACATGTGTAGAATAGAAGTGTTCCACAGAGTTTTCAAAGCATTAACCCCTTGGAAGCAAATCATCAAGCTTGTCTTCCAAGGAGCCTCTGGTGGGTTCAAAGCACCAACCTTTTGGTTAATAGTTGTGTGCTTAACTATTTGCCTCATCCTTTAATCATCTCAAAATTGAGATAATAAGGTTGTTGTAAGGATTCCTTGTAACAGGACATGTAACTCTCCTAGCATCTAGGAAACACATGTTATGTAGTAGCTGCTAATAGTTCCCAATCCAAAAGCTGAGAACACCAAAGGCAAACCTAAATCCCAAAGCCCACAAATTACCAAGCCTATTAACAAAAGAGAGACACTGGTGGTTCAGTCATAGAAGTCTCACCTTCCATGTGGAGGACCTGGGTTCAATTCCTGTGCCCCTCATACGCAGCTACCACTCATCTGTCAGTTGAGGTGTGAGTGTTGCTATGATGCTGGACAGGATTCAGTGAATCTTCCAACTAAGATGGACTAGGAAGAAAGGGCTGATGATCTACTTCTGAAAAATCAGGCAATGAAAACCCTATGAAGCACAGCAATCTCATCCCAAACTGACCATGGTGCCAGACAAGGCAGTACTTCATTCTATTGTGCTTGGGGGCTCCATGAGCCAGGGGTTGACTTGACAGTAGCTAACAACATTAAAAAAGACTTACCATGTTTATTCATTTATTCAACCACTACATGTATGTGTGTGTGTATATATACATATATATATACATATATAAACATATACTTTGCAGTCCCTGGCCCCAATCAGTTCATATTCTTGTGAGGAAAAGAGAGATACCTTAACAAATAAAAGCCATGAAAATATTTTACAGATATTCCAAAATAAGCCAATCTCCTCTATTCACATCTTTTTTACCCTTCTCCTTTGAACACAGACTACGAAAATGTAAAAACTTGAAATCTAGCCTCAGACCCTGGTTTTCTTAGCCCCACTATCTGCTCCCTGTCATTGTGTGTGTAAGTAATTGCATGTGGCTTAGTTAGGTGCCCTGGATTCTCGGCGTTAGGGAAATTATGCATAGATCTGCCATTAACACTAATGGGGGGTTACACGCACAAATCCTCCACACACCAAGAAGAGAATAGACTCTTCTCATTCATACATAATAGATCTGTAGAAAAATTAGCATGTATGCTTTTAGGAGCTGAACTCTGAAGATGTACCTTTTATAGGAAATATGTAAATAAGGAGAGAGGATACACTGAAGGACAAGTGCTGTAATGTGCTCCTTTTCTGATGCCTGAGCACCTTGTCAATTTTGCTGCTGCATAAAGTAGGACTTGGTTTGCTTCTGCAGAGATTCTCCCAGCACATTCATCTTCTTGGTGTACTGCCAAATTTCCCCAGAAAGCGCTCACCTTGCCAAATTTGCCACTTCCCCTGAGGAAAGGGACATGGGGCAGCAGAATTGATCGGTTACCAAGCAATTACTAACATGTACGTTTTCCAAAGACATGCTCCTTTTCTTTCATAGAAGTTATTATTGTTAAATTGTTTCATAATTTAAGCTGTCTTGGCAATGAGGAAATACAACATTCATTATAAGTGAATTGACCCTCTCAATCTTCTGGAGTCACCCCTGAAGGTGAGAGAAACCTCTCATGCTCAACAGACTAATTGTCCTTGTGGAGGGCAGGGAATGTCTTCCCTGTGTCTTCTGCTTTCTTATCTCTGCCTATTAAAAAAAATAATAAAAAAAAATAATTGCCAAGGAGTCAATTCCAACTCATGGTGGCCCCATGTGTGTCAGAGTAAAACTGCTCCATGGGTTTTTCAATGACTGATTTTTTTGGAATTAGCTCACCAGGCCTTTCTTCTAAAGTACCTCTGGGTGGATTTGAACTGCCAATCATTGAGTAAGTAGCTGAGTGCTTAACCATTTGTGCCACTCCAAGGAGAAAGGAAATTCTCTCCTCTCTCCAGCCTCTCTATCAACCCCCTCTGAGCTCCTCCCCACCAGCATAAGTGCTCGTCTGGCATTTACTGAGCCACATTGTGCTGGCAAGCAAGGTCATGACAGAGAAAGGTGATTCACAGACACAGAGATGAGGGTGTCCCCTTCTCGTGCTCCCTTCTTAGGCCAGGCCAAAGCCAGCCTCTTTCTTTTGCAGAGGAGTCCAGCAATGTCCCTGCTGCTGCTGCCCAGTGATTTATAGAATTGGCCATCCTGCTTCCTGCCCATTTGAGTATTTTACCCAAGGCAGGGCAGCTCTGCAGGCCCAGACCTCCTCTTAGCTATCTGTTTCAGACCAGTGCTTGGCCTAGACCTAGACCTAAAGTTTGGTCTGCAAATCAAGGGTGGGTATGAGGCTGCAATAAGAACCTTCATTGGAGTGTCCAATCCCACCTACCATGGAAATGTTGCACTACATGGTGGTTATGAGAGTTGTATGTGGTGCATTTTTAATTCTAATAGAAGTTGTTGGGCTTCCATACCTTGTGTGTCTAACTTCTCAGTGATATCCCCAGGAAAAAGTATTTGGGCACTTAACCCCACCTAGAATGCCTAATATTTATTAAGTAATTATTTTAGCAGCTTATTAATTCAACCACTCATTCATTCATCAGAGTGTTGGCGTACCTTTCTTATTCCAGGCACTGGCTCAGGCTGGAAATACTCCCAAGAATATGAGTTATTCTCTCATTTCCAGGAGCTTATAATCTACTGGACAAGAGTGAGAAGTAAAAGGGAATTTCCTGGTCCTGTGAAAAGTGTAGTAATAAGGATAAGCATAGATGATAGGAGGGTTAAAAACAATAATAATAATTAAAGCATTAACCTAGGCTTTGAGGCTGTGTGTATCAACTTTCACTGAGTAAAATTCTTGTGATGTGTTGAACAAGAAACAACAAATACCAGGGCCAGTCATAAGAAAATAATCATAGGTACAGAACATGCTCGTGGTGTGCCTAAATCAGGGAGATTCAACTCTTAAAATTCATTCTAGAATTAAGAAATTCATTAGGCCTGAGAGTTACTTTAATGTGTTGAGTCAAATTCAGGACATAGATTAATCACAGGTTTACATCCTTCCTTTGTAAATGTCCTTAAGGCTTTGACTACTAATGAAGTGGTTCTCCAGGAAACCCAATCAATGGAAAGAATGAATTGAACCAATTGTGAAACCTATGGTTTCAAGGACTTTGTATCTAAAAGATGGAGTATTCGTCTTAACTCCAGGACACTGCATGTGTCAAGTAGGGAATGGCCAGAAGATTCCTAGTCAGTGTCTAGGTAACCACCTGAAACTGAGGTCTTGAAAAGAAGGTGGTAGAAGAAACATTTGAACAGAGTGTTTTACCTGATCTGGTAGCACTGCAACCTACTACTACTACTGCAGTGGTAAAGCAACAACCTACCTTGTAAATTCCCAAAAATAGTTTGCTTTGTAGCAAGGCTAGGTCAAGAGTCACATAGGCAGACACACAGGTGGCTCTCCCCCTGTGGAGTGTAGGATTTATCACCACCAAGACATTGTCAGGATTTCTAGTTCTGAGCCAAGTCTACAGCCCCTACCATGCCATATCCATGATCTGGAAAAGGGGCAGAATTGTCCATGGTCTGGAAAGAAATGCACATGCAGACACACAGAGCACCATTTTCTCATGGAATCCAGAGACACTAAGGCCTGGCCCTGTATCACCCTGTGAAATCCCAGTCATAGAGTAACTCGGGCCACCAGCTTGTGATTCAATTGTTCTTTCAAAAATCTAATGACTCAAGATTTTTTCAGAGGCATTATTTACATTTTCTTAAGAATGGTATGCAACTAGATAGAAGAGAAAGAGATGAGAGGCAAACCTCAAAGCGACAAGCACAATTACAATAAAACTGGAGATCTGATGATATGAAAAAAAATCCATCCTCCCATTAGTCAAAGAAAAAGGATTTAAGTGTCACCATAATCAAAGTTTGCTGCTATCAGGTATATAGCATGGAAATTGACATTATTGTAAGGAAATCAAGTCAAAGCCTAGAATTTTGTCTTTTATGTAGATTAAAATTTCAATTAGATTGTTTTCACTGTTAAAGATTTTTATCCTGAATGACAGCATTAGAAAAGAGAGAGTTAAAAAGGAAAAAATAAAAAAGAGAAAGAGAGAGATTGAACTGGCATTGCACATGCAAATGAATGTGTTATAGTAGTGGGATTTTTTTTTCCACTGAATAAATTTACATTTACATCAGTTAGAGCTGATATAATTCTGCAACCAATGAAACTTAAATATATACATATTTTGTCATGAAAGCCCTCACAGCTATAACCTTTTGATTAAGATATATTGTAAAACTAAGAATAAATTTCAGTCAAGCAATTTTAGATTTGACAACTTTCATTACTCGTTTTACCCAGAAGTACATGTTAACTGGCACTTTACCAATTCTCAAAAGAAGAAGTCGCCTCCACTTTTCTTGTTAATTCCCTAGATTTTCTAACAATTCCCATAAACAGATGAAATTTTATAAACTTCCTCCATAATGAATAAAATAGATTACCTGCTGTTGTCCAAGGACAGGCTTAATATATGTGGCCTACATGGCAACTATTTACATTTTCCTACTGGATTAAAAGTGAATCACAAAATTAAGAGTAGGGGAAATTGATGTAGAAATAACCTCCTCCCGTTTGAACAATGTCCTGCTTCTCTGTTTGCTGCTTTTGTTAGCCAGGGCAAACTTAGTTAGCAGTCGTGGGCATATGAGTTGGTCACCTAAGGAAGAGCTCACTGCAGTTTAGTATGCAAGTAAGGCAGTGCAGGAGCAAGCATCAGCAGCAGCGCTAATGTTCTAAGTGATCTTCCAATGTAATTACAATTTGTTTCACCACAGTCATTTCACAAAGCAAATTAGTGAAGCTGAGATTAGGGGGCTTTGCATGGTGGGGTGTGACAAGGTTACAAAAGAGTAACCTGCTACTAAGTTATCAAATTGTGAGGAAAGTTAAGAGTTTAAAAGAATAGTAATAATAACCATTTGTTGAGTGTCTGTTGTACTTATGTTGAGTGCTGATTCTCCCAACAGCGTTATCCTGTAGGCACTATAGTTTGTTTTTTGACAGATGAAGTAACTAAGAGGTAGAGAGGAAAATTCCATGTCTAAATCATACAGTTCACAAGCAACAGAGACAGGACATAAACCCAGGTTGGTCTGTCCCTAAAGGCTGACTCTTGCCACTGTGTAGCCCTGCCTCCAGGAAACTAGAAAAGGAACAAAAATCATCAGCAAAAGTCACAGGATTACCTTTTACTAATGACACAGGGCAGAAAGAACAGTATCTGTGATGAAAACAATTTTCTAACAAGTCCACTTAAATCATCTGTAAAGATATCTAAATTAGGACAATTATATTACTATAGCCCTAATGGTAATCTGAGGTGCTCTGGTGGCATAGTGCCTAAGGCATTTGACTGCTAACCAGAAGGTTGATGGTTCAAACCCACCAGCTACTCCTTGAAAGGAAGGTTGGGCAATCTACTTCCGTAGAGATATTGTCTCAGAAACCCAAGGAGGAGTCACTGGGAGTTGGGATGCACTCAATGGCAGTGAGTTTAATGCTAATCTGCTTCTGAAAATCCTATGGACCAGTTCCACTCTGCACACATGAGGTCACCATGAATTGGAATTGACTTGACAGCAATTAACAATGATATTTTGGTATTATAAGGATATTTTGCCTTGGAAGGCTAACAACTCATGATTCAACTACAAAATTAAATAAAATAGCTAATAGTTGTTATATGCTGTTGAGTTGACTTTTGACTCATAGCCACCTGATGTGATAGAGAACTGCCCCATAGGATTTTCTAGGCTGTAACCTTTACAGAAGCAGAAGAAGTGGCTTCACAAGAAGCCACTGGGTGGGTTTGAACTGTCACCCTTTCAGTTAGCAGCAAGCACTCAACCATTGCACCACCAGGGCTCCTTAACTAATGGTAGCTATACTTATATTTGTTTGGCATTTACGAATCTAAAAAAATGCTTCCTTAGGGCAATATGCCAAATGTGAGTAATCAGCACAGTGGCACTGAGGAAGAGGAAGACATAGAGAAGTACATGGGAGGTACAGACGGCAAAGATGAACCCTTTTGCACATACAGTACTGCGTTGTCAGTGAAGGCAAACCTTGATTTATGGGTGGATTGATGGGTGGACAGGCTAAACTATTAGGTTTGTCCATGTTGGGGGGAGTGTGCCCAGAACCATGTATAGGGTTGGCAGACAATGTTTCTACAAGTGCATTTGTATGTTCTCTAAGAATTCCCAGCTATATAGTAGAACTGACAAGGGGCAAGGTTGTAGTCACTTCTTGGCCACAGCCAGCCACCCAGAGGGAGCAAGTAGCTGGATCTGTGGACTTGGGACCATAGTTGCAGGGGACAACAAGCTCAATTGGCATAACATACTATACAAAAGCATTGTTCCACGTCCTGCTTTGGCAAAAAGTAAATGGGATCTTAAAACTTGCAAGTGGCCATCTAGATGCAATGATGGGTCTCTCCTCATCCAGACCAAAGAAGAATGAAGAAAACCAAAGATTCATGGAAACAATTAGTCCAAGAGACTGGTACATCATGCAATCCACAGACTATAAGGCTATGAGACCAGAAGAACTAGATGGTGCCTGGCTACCACTGTGAACCACTCAGAGAGGGATGTCTGTGGGAGATTCTGGATAGAGTGGGAGAACAATGTGGAACAAAATTCAAAATCATTAAAAAGAAAAAAGGAACAGGTTTTCTGGTTGGATAAAGCCTGATGGAACCACAGAGACTATGGCCCCGAGCAGCCCTTAGGTCTGGAATTGAACCCACTCCTATGCTACCAGCCAAACAAAAGACAGGCATATGAGCTGAACATATACAATAAGTAGATACACTCCTTGGAGATATCAATCATGGGAGAATAGAAGGGCTTTGTATACACAGGGAGACAGCTCAGGGGGCAGGAGTGCATGGGAGGGAAGGACACAGGGAGGAGGTAACTATGGGGAGGGAAGCTGTTGCATTGTGGTAAGTTGTAGTCAATGTCAGAGACAAAGTGTATGTGAGCTGCTATATGGAAAGTGAATTTGCTCTGAAAACTTTCACTCAAATCACAACAAAAATTAAAAAAAAAAAAAAAAAGATATGGCTGGTGGGAGAGCCAGAGACCATCTTATGACCTGATAATCAGTTGATCTCAGTAAAAGAGGGGGAAAAAAAAAACACTGAAAACCATACGCACTTTGATAGTCAAGTTTGTGTGTCAACTTGGCTAGGCTTGGGTGAGTGGCTGGGCAGCTGGATGTAGTATTCCCCATGATGAGACTGGTATTCAACTACATGGTGGAATCTACCGTGAGCAGCTGAGTAGCTGCCCTAGGGATGTGGTCTTCTTCCTGCATGTAAGGAGAAGCCTTGGGGAATGGTCTCTAGTTGATGGCAGCATCTTTTAACAACCACTACTACTACTTCAAGAGAAGGGGTTGTAGTGGATATCCAGTAAGATGGTGGAATAGGCAGACAAACTACACAGACCCTCTTCAACAAAGAAAAGAAAAACCAATTGACACAGATACGGAAGATAATACTGGAGCCCTGAGCTTTGAAAGGAAGGATACGGAAGTGGACTAAACTCCAACTAATAGAAGAAGCTGATGAAAAGAGTGAATAAAAAGACAAATGGAGCTGTGGACTGTCAGTGATCATGATGGCATGGACAGTTTGGATATTTCCAAGTGGTGTTAGGACCTAAGAATTAACCTAAAACTTGGCCCAGCTCTCCAAGGGCTGCAGGGAGGACTATACTTGTAATTGGTGACTAAAAAGGGAAACAGCAAAAAAGGAGATAAACTGAGCTGTGGACTTGTGGCTGTCCAGAGGGCACAGCCATTTTGAATGTTTACAAGTGGTTTGACCATTTTGGATATTTAGAGAACAGCGTTCTATTAGATTCCAAGGACCTAAGTATAGGCTCCACTTGCTGAGGACATCCAAAGGCTGAGGATTGGAAAGGTGTGATATTCCCCTTGTTACTCTTATACCCCACAGTGTCTTAGTGAAAGAAAGTGTGGCCATCCCTCACACCCACCCACATTCTGGGCCAGCAGGCCCTCACACTCACCCACATCCCGGTCTCTGTGCTACAATGGCCTGGGTGCCATACCCCAACCCCAGAATTGTTTTTTGATTCTTGTTGCTTTCTGTTTGCTTTAAAATTGTTCTTTTTTTCTTCTTCTTCTTCCTTTTTATTTTTATTCTTTCTTCTTCCTTTCCCAGGTTCAACTTTTCAGCTTTTTCTCTCTTCCTTTTTCCTGGTTCCCATGTTTTTTCTTTCTTATAGTTCTCCCCATTCCTTGTTTTTCTTTTTGCATTTTTCCCATTTTTTTACTTCATTATACTTTTACTTTACCTCTTGTCTCTTATTCTCCCCTCCCCAGATATTGTGGAGTCTTTCTCTCTTTTTCTATTCATGTCTCTTTAGTATTTTTAAAGAATTTCTTTAAATATGTTGTCTTTTATTACTTTCCTCTTTTTCTGTTTTTTTTTTTTCTTCTTTCTTTTTTTTTTTTTTTTTTTTTCTTTCTCTTTTTGGTGTTTATTCCTGTGTGTTTTTTGTCCACTAGCTTTTAACTTTTTTTGGTAGTTTTTTGATTGGTGTTTTTCTCTGAATGGGAAAGAGCAACTGTGCCCATACTATCCAACCATACCTGTACCTCCTGCAGCCCCACCTACTGAATAAGGGCCACAACTTGCTTCTGCACCAACTGACCAACTATACACAACAGCCAATTCATGCCTAACTCACCCTTAACTGCTCTTCACAAATAGCAGGCAGAGATCTACACCCACTCTCATTCTCTATCCAACCCACCAGGAGACAGGTGAGAAGTCCATAAGTGCTATCAACTAGCAACTAGAGGAGCACAGTACCCTGCTTACTCAGATACATCCAAACAAAACAAAGAAAATGAAAATCTTAAGAAAATCATTCCAACATACAATCACCAATTAAATATAAATAGAACAACATCACAATGTCCTGGAGACAACAGATCATCACAGTCCACACAAAGAAGCAAGATAAAGCATAGAAACAAAGGACCAGGACATAGACCCAGAATACATCCCTGAGAAAAAAGAAGCATTGAAACACCCTGATAAGGAATTAAAAAGAATTATATTTAACAACATATATACTTTCAACAGTTTGAGAGAGAGAGATCAAGGAAAACACTGACAAAATTAAGAAAAACACAGATAAAACCCTAGAACAATTTCATAAGACAATACAAGAAGAAAATGACAAAATAAATGAAAAATTAGAAATGATACAAAATCTACAGATAGAAATCCAGAAGATTAATACTAAATTTTCATAAATAGATAACATATTGAACTGGCAAAGGAGTAGAATCAAATCAATCGAAGACAGAATTAGTGACATTGAAGATAAATACCTCAATACCTCTTTGGAAAGGGGTCAATCAGAAAAAAGATCAAAACAAAATGAAGAAAGCCTAAGATTCATGTGGGATACCATAAAAAGGAATAACCTACATGTAATCGGAATTCCAGAACAGGAAGAGGAAAATAAAACCACAGAGAAAATAGTGCAAGAATTGTTTGAAGAAAATTTCCCTGATAGAATGAAAGATGAGAATATATCCATTGAAGAAGTCCAATGAACTCCAAACAGGATAGGCCCAAAAGAAAATCACCAAGACATATCATCAGCAAACTCACCAAAACAAAAGACAGAGAAAGAATCCTGAGTGGCATGGGAGAAACAAAAAGTTACCTACAAAGGGCAATCAATAAGACTAAACTCTCATTTCTCAGTAGAAACCATGCAGGCGAGAAGGCAATGGGATAATAGATATATAAAACCTTGAAAGAGAAACATTTCTAACCAAGAATTACATATCCAGTAAAAGTGTCCCTTAAATACAATGGTAAAATTAGTACATTTCCAGAAAAGCAGAAATTACAGGAATTTGTTAAAACTGGACCAGTCTTACAAAAGATGCTCAAGGGAGCCCTTTGGACAGAGAAACAATAGCAGCAAACCGGCCATTAACACACATGATGTCATAACCAAGAAACCAACCCAGATATGGAAGTATCCAAAGTAAAGTTAGCTTACAAGATTGTAAACAGAGAACCAGAGACATCAATTGGTAAATGAGGACAACTTCAAAACAAAAAGAGGAGAAAAAATAATTCAGTTATAGAACTTCTGTGGTATAGCAAATTACATAGCGTGGCTTTTCTAGCCATAAGTCTTTGTAAACTCCAAGGTGGAATTTGCCATGAGCAACTGAGTAGCTCCTGATTGTTAAAGTTACCCACCTGGGGTATTTCTATTGGAAGCAGCACAAAGTAATTTTCTGGGAAGTACGCTCTCTCTCAGGTGTTCAGAATTCTGAAGTTGGAATTGGTTAGTTTGGGCACTCTGCCGGGTTCCAAAGGAGCTCTCCTAGAGGCAGAAGGAATCTCTCACTGCCAGGTGAGGGATGTGAGAGACATGCATTGCTGAGAGAGGGACATGAGAGACATGCACTGCTGAGAGAGAGAGAGACACCAAGAGACAAGCACTGCTGGGTGAGAGACTGAGAGATACTGTTGGCTGAGAGATGGCAGACTGAGAGAGACTTAGCACATTCCTGAACTTGAATTTAGTCTGTTGCTTCCCTAGTAAACCCCATAATCTGTGAGTTCTGTGTGGCCACTGCAGCAAATTATCAAACCCAGCAGAGATATGGTGGGTGCTGTGGGAGGAAGAGTTGGTGTCAGGGTTGGTGAAAGGGCTGGAGGAAGGCAGCATGTCTGACCTTGCAGGAATAGGCTTTGAGATACTGATGGTGATTCTGTCTTCCTCTCATGGAGTTAGAGGAGGTCAGAAGATGCAGACTCCTTGCCACTTTGGCAACTTCTAAATGTTGAAGAAGTCAAGTCAGTTGCAACATAGAATGGACTGTTCTAAACTTGGGGAGAAAATTATAAATCATGTGGTTACCTCAAAAAAAAAATGATAAACCTTCACATCACAATAAAAAATAGGACAAGCACAGATATTTAGCAAATACTAAAACATCAGAACCAAAGGAAATGATAACACGATTCATAAACATAAAAACATAATGAGCTCAGCACAGAAAATTATATGGAAAAAAGAAACCAGGAACACCATGAAAAAACACATAACAAAATGACAGCAACAAATTCATACTTGTCAATAATTACACTGAATGTTAAAGGATTGAATGCATGACTCAAGAGATGAAGAGTTGCAGACTGGTAAAAAAATATAATCTATCTATATGCTGTCTACAAGAGACACACCTTAGAGATAAAGACAAAAATAGACTAAAAATCAAAAGTTGGAAAAAGATTTATCAAGCAAATGGCAACCTTAAAAAAGTAGGAGTGGCAATATTAATTTCTGACCAAATTGACTTTAAGACAAAAACCACCACAAGAGACAAGAAAGGACATTATATAGTGGTTAAAGGGTCAATTGAACAAGAGGATATAACCATAATAAATATCTATGGACCCAATGAAAAAGCCCTAAAATACATAAATGAGACTTTAACAGAATTGAAAAGACAAATAGATGAGTTCACAGTCATAGTAGGAGACTTTAATACACCACCTTCAATGGAAAATAGAACAACTGAAAAGACAGTCAACATAGATGCAAACTAAACAATACAATCCACAAAGTTGAACTTACAGACATCTACAGATGTCTTCGGGAGCTCTGGTAGCATAGTGGCTAAGACACTTGCCTGCTAACCAGACGGCTGGCGGTTCAAACCCACCAGCCACTCCTCGGAAGGAAGGTTGGGCA
>NW_006922069.1:1793108-1795554 GCF_000298275.1 Orycteropus afer afer | reverse complement strand
AAAAAATCAACAAGACTAGAAGTTAGTTTTTTGAAAAGATTAATAAAATTGACAAACTGCTGGCAAATTTAACAAAGGAAAACAGGGAGAAAATACAAAAAAAAAAAAAAAACATGAATAAGAAACGAATTGGAAGACATCACAACAGAATCAACTGAAATAAAAAGAAGAATATCAGGATACTATGAAGAACTGTACTACAACAAATTTGAAAATCTAGAAAAAATGAACATGTTTCTAGAAACATACTACTTACCTAAACTAACACAGATTGAGGTGGAAAAGTTGAACAAACCCATAACAAAAGAAAAAATTGAACAGGTCATAAAAAAAGTTACCAACCAAAAAAGCCCTGGCCCAGATGGTTTCACTGGAAAATTCTACCAAACATTTAGAGAAGAACTGAAACCAATCCTACTCAAAGTATTCCAGAACATAGAAAAGGAAGGAATCCTCCAAATTCATTTTATGAAGCAAGCATAACCTTGATACCAAAACCAGGCAAAGATATCACTCAAAAGGAAAACTACAGACCAATATCCCTCATGAATAAAGACATGAAAATCTTCAACAAAATACTAGCCAATAGACTCCAACAGCATATCAAAAAAATAATACATTATGACTAAGTGAGGTTCATACCAGCTATGCAGAGATGGCTCAATATCAGGAAAACAATTAACATCATACATCACGTAAATGAAACAAAGGATAAGAACCACCTGATTGTATCAATTGATGCAGAAAAGACATTTGATAAAAACCAATATCCATTCCTGATAAAAATTCTCTGCAACAAAGGAATAGAAGGGACATTCCTCAGCATCATAAAAGGCGTATATGCAAAACCAACTGCCCATTTTATTCCCAATGGAAAGAGACTGAAACCATTCCCCTTGCAAACAGGAACCAAAGATGCCCTCTATCACCACTTCTATTCAGCACTGTACTGGAAGTCCTAGCCAGGGCCATAAGGCAAGAAAGGGAAATCAAAGGCATCCAAATTGGTAAGGAAGAAGTCAAACTATCCATATTGGCTGATAAAATCCTATATATATAGAAAACCCAAGAAACTCAACAAGATTACCACTGGAACTAATTGAGAGATTTAGCATAGTGGCAGGATACAAGATAAACACACAAAAATCAGTTGGATTCCTCTATACCAGCAAAGAGATTGCTGGAAAAAATAAATAAATAAGGAAATCAATACCATTTACAGTAGCAATACAGTGATTACTTAAAAAGTTGGAATTAGAAATACCATTTGATCCAGCAATCCCATTACTATGTACATATACCAAAGAAGTGAGAGCCAGGACAAGAACAGATATATACACATCCATGTTCATTGAAGCACTATTTACAATAGCAAAAAGATGGAAACAACCTAGGTGCCCATCAACAGAAAAATGAATAACCAAACTATGGTACATACACACAGTGGAATACTATGCAACCCTAAAGAATAACCTAGAATCTGAAAAACACTGCATAATGTGGATAAACTTAGAGGATATTATGCTGAGTGAAATAAGTCAATCACAGGAGAAATATTGTATCAGTCTACTATTACGAAGAGTCAAGGAAAGGTTTATATATGGAATGAAACTTTCTTTGTTGATTACCAGAGGTGGTTGGGGAGGGGAGGGAACACTGCTAGATACGTAGAGACAAGTACTGATTTGGGTTAAGGGAAGGTCAATGCACCAAGTGTGAGTGATCAACACAGTGGCATTGAGGAAGAGGAAGACATAGAGAGGGACATGGGAGATACAGACAACAAAGATGAACCCTTTTGCAGGTACAATATTGCATTGTCGGTGGTGGCAAGTGTTGATCTATGGGTGAATAGATAGGTGGACAGGCTGAATGATCAGGTATGTCTAGTCAGGGGAGAGTGTGCCCATGACCATGTATAAGGTTGGCAGATAATGTCTGTACAAGCATATTTGTATGCTCTAGAAGAATGTCCAGGTATATAGTAGAGCTGACAAGGGACAAGGTTGTGGTGACTTTTTGGCCACAGCCAACTCCCTGGAGGGAGCAAATAGTTGGACCAGTGGGCTCAGGACCATGGTACCAGGGGACATCAAGCTCATTTTGCATAACATACTACACAAAAACATTGTTCCACATCCTACCTTGGTGAGTAGTGACTGGCATCTTAAAAGCTCGCAAGTGGCCATCTAGATGCAATGATGGGCCTCTCCTTGTCCAGAGCAAAGAAGAATGAAGAAAACCAAAGACACATGAAAACAATTAGTCCAAGCAACTGGTACACCATATGATCCTCAGCCTATTTGACTATGAGACCAGAAGAACTAGATGGTGCCCAGCTACCACTGTCAACCACTTGGAGTGGGATCTGTGTAACAGATCCTGGACAGAGTGGGAGAACTATATGGAACAAAACTCAAAATCATTTAAAAAAAAAAAAAAAAAA
>NW_006922069.1:1787322-1792458 GCF_000298275.1 Orycteropus afer afer | reverse complement strand
ACATTTTTTCCTAGACACACTGACTATAATAAAAACCACAGACTGGACAAGAAGTGTCTTTGAGCTTTAATTAGGCTCTTGATACCTTCAACGGAACTTATTCTTCTCTGTGATTTGTGTATTGTGTTTTTTTAAGGAGTTACCATACTTCCTTGCCTATGGAAAGGCTTCACCCAGACACACTGGAGAGAATTGCTGGAGGAACACCAATTCTACACTGTGGCTGCAATGGATGTGATTTATTGGGCCTGCCATTAATGCATGGAACCCAATGCACAGGGCCAGCCGTGGAGGCATGATGTAGCATTGTTATACTCTTAGGCAATACTTGGTATTTTCCAGGTGCTCTGCAAGGACTTATTTATGGACCACCAGAAAGGCAGGCCAGCATTACCATCCAGGTTTAACTGGAAAGGGATTTGAAAGCCAGGCCATACTGAATCACTACTAGAACCATCTCACCCAGGCAAGACTGTCCTTCCAGAAAGGCTGTGCTTCCCAATGCTTCTGTTTCTCAATGCCTCTACAGATGTCTGGGGGTGGGGGAAAAGACCTGGGGAAAAGATGCAAGAAGCAAGCCCAATCTGGTACTTTCGGGAGCTAAAGTGAATGGAAACTGAACCTTGAAATGTATACGCTGGGGATCCACAAACTCTCCAGTGGTGGGGAACTGAGGGCAGTGTTTAAGCTACACCCACAAGGCTTCACAAAAGTATATTTACAAGGTTAACTTCCAATGTTCGTAACTGTGGATTTTTGTTGGGGTTGTGATAACCCACATACAGTGGGCAAACAGGAGAGTGTGGCCACAGTTCCCATAGGAGCCCTAGCTGAGTTTAGCTTCCCTGCCTTGCATTTCAAGGGGTAACAAATTGGGTATGAAATGCTTACTTGGAGCAGTAACTTGGAACACAAAACAAAGAATTCTGCTTCCTTTATACCTGCCTAACACACATAAAGACAGAGACCATGTGAAAGTTTAACCTGCTGGATTCATTAAAGAACTAGCCTGGTATGAGACATAAGTTTGCAAACCAAAAGAGCTAAACAGGGTTGTCTCCTTCATTGCTGGAATAGAGAGGGGAGTTGGAGAGAAGTTTGGAGGGAGTCCTATACAAAGCAGTTACTATGGGCCTGGTACTATGGACCTGGTTAGGAGCTCTGGTAGCATAGTGGCTAAAGCACTTGACTGCTAACCAGAAGGCTGGCGGTTCAAACCCACCAGCCACTCCTCAGAAGGAAGGTTGGGCAATCCTACTTCCGTAGTGATACTGCCTCGGAAACCCAAGGAGGGGTCACTATGAGTCGGGGCCGACTCGACGGCACATAACAACAACAACAACATGGACCTGGTAGTAACTCCAAAAGTGGCCCAAGGATCAGCAGTTATCACCATCTCCAGGGAGCTTGTTAGAAATGCAGAATCTTGGATTCGACCCAGACATACCAATATCAGGATCTCTTGGGTAGGGTCCAAGACTCAGTGTTTTAACAAGCACTCTAGGTGACTCTTTTGCATGATAAAGGCTGAGCAGTACCCGTCTTTGGGGTCAGAGAGCCCAGTTTATATCACGGCTTAGAACTTGTTCTTGCTGGTTCAGTCATGGCCAATGAAGCAAAACTGAATGAACCTAAGTTTGTAAAATTTGGGTGTACCAGAACAATAACTGGAATGGAGAAAATCACAGGTCAATACCCTGCTAGAAATTTAATGTCCCTCCTAGAAAACAAGGATGGTGTGCACATTGCAGAGCAACCAAATCTCTTGACCAGCAGAGTTGGAAACAACAGAACCTGGCTCAAAGATGGCAGCCAACCGTGCCACATTGAATAGGTATCACTTTCTATTGCCCTGGCAATAATCCAATATCCCGTATCAAGTTCCTGTAAGGGCTCACTATGCATCTGCTGAGTTTCCCATTCCAGGACTTTGACTTGTAATATTATTATTCCAGTTATCATTCCTATCATTCCAGTACACCCATATTTTACAAATTCAGATCTGTTCCAATTTTGCTGCATCAGCCATGATTGACCAGTTTGAACTGGTTCAAAGCCCTACATTATATCCTGCTTCCTCACACTTTGGCTGTGTGACCTTAGACAGGTTATGTAATCTCTATTCTTCTTTGTAAACTAGAAATAATGATAGTGCCTACTTTATGGGGTTATTGGGTTTTGAGGACTACATTAGATAATGCATGTAAAGTACTTAAATTAACATTGGGCCAAAAATAAGCCCTCGCTAAATGTATGTTGAAAAAGTAGATTCTTTGTCCTTTCCAAAGTCCCTAAACCCCACTTCCACCCAGGTTCCCAAATACTTTACACAGTTTATTCTTGGCCCATTATCAACTCTCAGCTCAAAGAAAATTCTTTGATCCCTTCTAAGCCACGTATAGGTCCCAGGAAGTGTGCAGGCAATATTCTCTTTTTTGTTTGTTTGTTTTTGTTTTTGTTTTTTTTAGGTGCCATCAAGTCAGTTCTGAATCATTGAGAACCTATGTACAACAGAATGAAACACTGCTCAGTCCTACACAATCCTCACAATTATTGCCATATCTGACCATTGCTGCAGCTACTATGCCACTCCATCTCATTGAGGGTCTTTCTCTTTTTTACTGCTCTTCTACTTTACTAAGCAAGATGTCCTTCTCCAGGGACTGGTCCCTCCTGATAACATGTCCAAAATATGTGAGACAAAGTCTCACCACCTTTGCTACTATGGGGCACTCTGGCTGTACTTCTTCCCAGAAAGATTTGTCCACTCTTCTGGCAGTCCATGGCATATTCAATATTCTTCACCAACACCGTAATTCAAATGTATCAGTTATCCTCTAGTCCCCCACTAAAACTCCTACTATCTTCATCAGCTCTGGTGGTGTAGTGGCTAAAACATTTGCCTGCTAACAAAAGGTCTGTGGTTCAAACCCAGCAGCCATGCCACAGAAGAATGAGGCAGTCTGCTTCCATAAAGATTTACAGCCTTGCTGAGGGTGGGAAGATGGAGTCTTACCTGTAGCCACATGCTAGTTTCCACTAGCATCTTAGTGCCTGAAAAACTAGGTGCAGTAGTTTGAAGCAGGGATTCTGGTGCTCTGAACAGCTCATTAAGTCAGTGTATACCAAACTCAGAAGAATAGGATTAGAAAGGAGAGAAAGGCAGTGTAATTACCTGGAAAGAAAGAAAAAAAGAAAAAATAGGCAAACCTGCCCTGCAGAGCACTGACCAGCTGGTGAGACAGGGCATCGGAGAGCTCCCTGGGGCAGTGGAGAGAATGCACTGGAGGACATGTGACCACTCCATGGATCTTCCTTCAGCACCCACTTTTATCAGTAAACTTGAGACCACAGGGAGGGAGCAGAGACCCCTCTGGCTCTGGGAACTACTGAATTGGGAGCAAAGAAGGAAGCTTGCTGTGAGCTGGGGGACCCTGGGACTAACTCATATGGACTCTGGGACTAACTTGTGGTGCCAATAAGGGCAGCTATCCCAGGACAGCTTTTGGCATGGAGGAGTATAGAGTATGGGGGTTTTGTAGCTGTCTGAATCTGGAGGAAAGCAGGGGCCCCCTAACCATTGGGGTCTTTGCTGAACTTGAGCTCTGGGCCTATGAGTAATATTATAAAGTCACCATTGGCAGCCTACTCAAAACCCTGGGAACGGCTACTGGCACCTTGGAGCTTTTTTTTTCTCTTTTCTTCCTCCTTTCCCCACCTCTACCCTGACTCATCCAATAGAAAAACCACATTAAGCCACCTCATCAACTGCTGGCTGGAATCCTAACCCCCTTCCTGACAAACAGAGACATGCATCCACATTCCACACAGTGATTCCATCATCACAAAGAAAACTGCAGAGTAACCCAGAATGCCCAAATTGATAGCAAAAAAAATAAACTACACCAGCTCCACCTTTGCAAAAATATAAAATCAAGACAAAACAAATCAATACATAACTAACAGTTAAAGGCAACTTTAAAATCTCTAGGAAACAGGCAACCTCAAACAAACAAACAAACAAACAAACAAACAAACATAAACAAGATAAGACAATAGAAATAAAATCCCAAATAAAAGTCTCATTAAACATGGAGGAAGGGAGGCTATAGAAATATCTGAGAAGGAATTTAGAAGGTACATTTATAGAATTCTGTAAGAGCTCAAGGAAACCCCAAATAGATTCAAGGAGAACACAGACAGTATCCTGGAAGAAGTCAGGAAAACCATTCAAGAAAAAAATAGCAAGATTAATACACAATCAGAACTCCTACAATAGCAACAGTTAGAAATCTAGAAGATGAATACCAAAATTACAGAATTACACAACACAGTAGAAACACAAAAGAATAGGCTAGAACTGGCTGAAGAACACATTTCCCGAATAGAAGCTAAATCCCTTGACACCAGCCTGTATGAATTAAAATCAGAACAAAGATTTAAGAGAAATGAAGAGAACCTAAGAGTTATATTGGATGACATGAAGAGAAATAGCATATAGCATATGCCTCATTGGAATTCCAGAACAAGAAGAAGCAAAAAAAAAAAAAAAAGATAAAATTGTGGAAGACTTACTAACAGAAAATTTCCTCCATATATAGTGAAGGAAGAAAAGATATTTGTCCAAGAAGCTCAAAGAACCACATACAGGATAGATCCCAAGAGAAAAACACTGAGGCATATCATAATCAAACTCTCCAAAACCAAAGACAAAGAAAGAATCTTGGGAGCTGCCTGGGACAAAAGATATATTAATTATAACAATCAAACAGTTAGGCTGAGTTCTGCTTACTCAGCAGAAACCAGGCAGACAAGAAGACAATAGGATGGCACATATATATAACACTAACGGAAAAGAACTTCCAACCAAGAATCCTATATCCATCCAAACTATCCATCAAATATGAGGGTGAAATCAAGACATTCTCAGACAAACAGAAATCAAGGGATTTTGTGAAAACCAGACCAACCCTGCAAGAAATGCTTAAGGTAGTCCTTCTAATACAGAATCCACAACAGAGGACAAAAAAATCAGGACATGACATCAAGACTGAAACCAAATCAGAAATAAACACTCAAAATAAGACCATAAAACATGGCACACTTAAAAACAAGGAAGTCAATCTGCACACAATA
>NW_006922069.1:1786634-1787147 GCF_000298275.1 Orycteropus afer afer | reverse complement strand
GGCATTCCTACTTCTGTAGTGATACTGCCTCGGAAACCCAAGGAGGGGTCGCTATGAGTCGGGGCCAACTCGATGGCAAACAACAACAACAACAAGCAAACCCAGAAGGAAGGAAAACATATGGTTTTAGTAAGCACAAAACCAACAGTAAAGAAGATAAGAGAGGAAACACTTGACAACAAAATGAACTCAGCACAGAAAAGTATATGAATGAAGGAAACTCAACAGCATGAAAAAAAACACAATAGAATGACAGCAGTCGATGCATACTTATCACTCAATGTGATTACACTCAGGGTGAATGGCCTAAATGCACCAATCAAGAAAAACAGAGTGGCAGACTGGATAAGAAGAGAAGACCCGTTGATATACTACCTACAAGACACTTTAGACACAAGATATAAACAAATTAAGAGTTAAGGGGTGGAAAAAATATGTGCCAATCCAATGGTAACCAAAAGAGAGCAAGAGTGGCAATATTAATTTCTGATAAATAGACTTTAAGGTGAAAAA
>NW_006922069.1:1783304-1784701 GCF_000298275.1 Orycteropus afer afer | reverse complement strand
AAAACAATACCACTTTCAATAGCTACTAAAAAGATAAAATATTTAGGAATAAATCTTACCAGAGACACAAAAGACCAATACAAAGAAAACTATAAAACACTACTACAGGAGACAACAAGGGATCTACATAAATGGAAGAACCTGCCTTGTTCATGGATAGGTAGACTGAATATTGTGAAAATGTCAATACTATCTAAAGCAATCTACACATTCAATGCAATCCTGATCCAGATCACAACATTTTTTAAGGACATGGGAAAACCAATTACTAACTTCACAAAGAGACCTCGGATAAGCAGAGCACTACTGAAGAAGAACAAAGTGGAAAGTCTCACTCAGATCTTAAAACCTACTATGTAGCCACGGTACAGCATGGTATTGGTACAATCATAGACAGATAGACTGATGGAACAGAATAAAAAACCCAGAAATAGACTCATCCATCTATGGACAGCTGATCTTTGACAAAGGTCCAAAACCCATTAAATGGGGAGGAGATAGCCTCTTTAACAAATGGTGCTGGCAAAATTGGATATCCATGTGCAGAAAAATGAAATGAGACCCATACCTCACCCCATACACAAAAACAAACCCAAGTTGGATCATAGACTTAAATGTAAAACCTTTGATGAATAAAATTCATCAAAGATAAAAAAGGCGCAAATCTGGGAGCCCTAATTTAGGGCATAAATAGACTATCAACCATAACCCAGAATGCACAGGAGGTAGAAAAGAAGCTAGATGACTGGGACCTTTTGAAAATTAAATTCCCATGTGCATCAAAAGACTTCATCAAAAGGGTAAAAAGAGAACCTACATATTGGGAGAAAATATTTGCCTATGACATATTTGACAAAGGACTAATGTCCAAAATTTATAGAAAACTTTAACACCTCAACACCAAAAAAGACAAACAATCCAATTCAAAAATGGGCAAGGGACATGAATAGACACTTCACTAAAGATGATATGCTGGCAGCCAACACACACATGAGGAATTGCTCTCAATCTTCAGTCGTTAGAGAGATGCAAATCAAAACAATGATGGGATATCATCTCACCCCAGCAGTAATAGCAAAGTTCAACAGAAAATAACAAATGCTGGTGAGGTTGTGGTGATTGGAACTCTCATACACTGCTGGTGGGATTGTAAAATGGTACAATCATTGTGGCAAACAGTATGGCATTTCCTTAAAAAACTGAAAATAGAAATACCATTTAACCCAGCAATTCCATTACTAGGAATATATCTTAAAGAAGTGAGAGGCAGGACACAAACAGGCATATGCACACCCACGTTCATCACAGCACAGTTCACTATAACAAAGAGATGGAAACAACCTAAATGCCCATTGACAGATGAATGGATAACTAAATTATGGTACATTCACACAATG
>NW_006922069.1:1781700-1782759 GCF_000298275.1 Orycteropus afer afer | reverse complement strand
AGTGAATAGCAATTAGGGTCTTAAAAGCTTTCAACCAGACAGCTAAGATGCAGCTAATGGTCTCTGAAGTGAAGAAAAGTGCAAAAAACCAAGAGCATTTGGAAGCAATCAGCCCCGGGACTTGATGGACCTCAAGACCAGAAGAACTAGATGGTGCCCGGCTACCAAGGCCAACCTCTCAGGAAACGATAAAAACTGGAGATCCTGGATAGAGTGGGAGGAGAAATGTGGAACAAAATCCAAAAATATAATAATGACCAGAATTACAGGTGGGATGGAGTCTGGTGGGACCCCTAATACTATGACCCTGGTATACACTTCAGGCCTGGAATAAAACTCACTCCCAGGGGCTGGCTCTCATCCCAATAGTAAACAAGACATACACAGACCACTCAGCCCAGGGTGATGTACCCACATACTCTATGGAGATGCATCCCTTGGAGCAATTGACCACGGAGCACAAGAGGGGCAACATTCACATGGAGGAAATGCAGGACACACAAGAGTGCATAGCTAAGAGGGGCACAGAGGGAGGGGGTATTGGGAAGGGAGGGGAGGAGAGTGGGTTAGGGTTGGTGATGGTAATAGGGAAGTGAAAGCAAATGTACACAAAATGTTGAATGTCAAACAAACTCTGCTCTGTAAACTTGCACCTAGAGCACACACACATACACACACACAAAAAAAAAATTACAGCCTTGGATTGGAAACCCTATAGGGCAGTTCTACTCTGTCCTAGAGGGTCATTGTGATTTGGAATCGACTCAATGGCAGTGTGTAGGAGGGGATACAAGAGGGTAGGAAGGATGTGAGGGGCTGAGAAAGCATTGCACTTAATGTGTCTTCCTAGAAAGACAGAGAATCGCTCAAAGTCTAATGGTGATTATAGAAATAGGTGGTAGAATTCACTTCTCATCTTATGTTGGCTCCTCAACAGATGTTTGTTGAGTAAATGAATGACCCTCATTCAATCTGGAAAATGCAGTCTAGGTATGGTGACAGGAGACTCCACTAGGTTTCTTCTCTTGGTTTCTTGCAAAGACATCTTTTTGATTCATC
>NW_006922069.1:1779854-1781240 GCF_000298275.1 Orycteropus afer afer | reverse complement strand
TCCATCTCGTTAAGGATCTTGCTCTTTTTCACTGACCCTCTACCAAGCATGATGTCTTCTCCAGGGAATGGTCCCTCCTGATAATATATCCAAAGTATGTGTGGTGAAGTCTAGCCATCCTCACTTCTGAGGAGCATTCTGGCTGTACTTCTTCCAAGACAGATTTATTCATTGGCACTACGGCACCAGAGCTCCTATCCTCCCGACAGTCCATTGTATATTCAATATTCTTTGTCAGCAGCATAATTCAAAGGCATCAATTCTTCTTCAGTTTTCCTTATTCATTGTCCAGCTTTCCTAAGCATGTGAAGTGATTGAAGATACTATGGCTTGGGTCAGGTGTACTTTAGTCATCAAAGTGACATCTTTGTTTTTTTTTTAACACTTTAAAGAGATCTTTTGCAGCAGATTTACCCAGCACAATCTGTCATTTGATTTCTTGATTGCTGCTTCCATGGGCATTGATTGTGGATCCAAGTAAAATGAAATCCTCAAAAATGTCAATCTTTTCTCCATTTATCATGATGTTCTTACTGATCCTGTTGTAAGGATTTTTGTTTTCTTTATGTTGTGGTATAATCCATAATAAAGGCTGTAGTCTTCAAACTTCATCAGTAAATGCTGCAAGTCTTCTTCATTCTCACCAAGGAAAGTTGTGTCATCTGCATATTACAGGTTGTTAATGAGTCTTCCTCCAATCCTGATGTCACATTCTTCATCATCCAGTCCTGCTTCTTGTATAATTTGCTCAGCATACAGATTGTATAGCATGGTGAAAAGTTACAACTGTGACACACACCTTTCCTGATTTTAAACCACACACTATCCTCTTGTTTTATTTGAATGAATGACTCTTGGTCTATGTATAGTTTCCACATTAGCACAACTAAGTGCTCTGGAATTCCCATTCTTTGTAATGTGATTCATAATTTCTTTTGATCTACACAGTTGAATGCCTTTGCATAGTCAACAAAACTCAGGTAAATATCATTCTGGTATTCTCTGCTTTCAGCCAAAATCTGTCTGATATAAGTAATCATATCCCTTGTTCTACGTGCTCTTCTGAATCTAAAATTTCTGGCAGTTCCTTGTAGATGTACTGCTACAATTGTTTTTAAATTACCTTCAGTGACATTTTACTTGCATGTAGTATTATCAATATTGTTTGTTAATTTCCACATTCTGTTAGCTCACCTTTTTTTTGAATGAGGACAAATATGAATCTCTTCTAGTTCCTAGTAAAGGTATTACAGAAAAATTAAAATAATTAACACAGTCATTGATTCATTAGGTCTAAAGGAACTCTGTTGGCATAGTACCTAAAGCATTTGACTGCTAACCAGAAGACTGGAGGTTCAAACCCACCAGCCACTCCTCGGAAGGAAG
>NW_006922069.1:1775439-1778744 GCF_000298275.1 Orycteropus afer afer | reverse complement strand
CTTCCGAGGAGTGGCTGGTGGGTTTGAACCGCCAGACTTCTGGTTAGCAGTCAAGTGCCTTAGGCACTATGCTACCAGAGCTCCTATATGCCCAGTAGGGGTGGATATTTGGTCAATCTCGGTATGCATATTTATTATGTATTTTCTCTTTTAATTATACTTACTTCTTTAATCTTGTGCAAACAGTGCTTGCAAAAGTGGAGGCTGAAGAAACCAGACTTACTGTAAAATATGAATTTCCAAATGCCACAAGGGCATGGCTATCAGAGGGTAAGAAATATGACCTGGACCCTTCCTGGTGGCAGTATGAACATAAGGTTTACTTTGAAACCACTTTGATTTTATAATTATTACGTTTGCTCAATCAGTTTGGCTCACAAACAAAAACTATTCTAATACCATAGTTATCATTATTACCTAACACATCTTTTATTTCCCCTGGATCCTCTTTGATTTCTTATAATTTGCTGAATTGTTCATTTGGCCCTGCCTCTGCTTCCACCCTTTTTAATGTTATCTTTTATCCCTGAGATGGACAGCTCTGGCTACTCTGCTCACAGCCTCTGCCCACCACCTTCTATTTCTGATGTTCTTATTGGTGCCTGCCATCTCAATTTGTGACCTGTGGCTTTTTGTCTGCTGGCCTTTCTACTTGCTTCATTTTTCCTGCCAAAATTTTTCCCAAATGTTTCCATGAAAAATTATAGCCTATGAATAGTAAGCAAATAAGTATAGTAGCAATGATAATAATGTACTTCTTTGGGAAATCTTCCTTGATTTGATGAGATACATCAGATCCACAGAAAAGTAATGCCCTCTTCAGATTCTAGAGAAGTGTGATATATTTTATAAAACTGACCCCTCTTGCTCGAAACCATGGCTTCACTCCATTAGCTTGACCCTCACTGGTCACACCCAATGAGTCTGGGCTAATCCCTTCAACCTGGCACATAACTCATTCTCTTTGAGCTTTGATCTTGACTTTTTTCTGGTTGAGTTTTCATGATTTCTGCTTGGCTCAGTGTATACACAGTCCCTGCGGAACACCCTCTTGAGTTCAACAGAGTGCAGGGTCACAAGCATAGCCTTCCCAGTCAGGCAGAACTAGGATGGAGTCCTGGGTCTACCACTTATTAGCTGCACAACCTTTGTCAGATTTCCTAGAGTTGAGGAGTTCAATTTTATTCATCTATAAAATGGGAATAATGATAGCACATATCCCAGAGGGCTGTTGTGAGGATTCAATGAGATGATTTATATAAAGCAGTTAGGACAGATTTATATAAAGCAGTTAGGACATAAAACAAAAACCACTTGTGGTCAAGTTGATTCTGACTCATGACAATTCCATGTTTGTCAGAGTAGAACTGTGCTCCATAGGGTTTTCAATGACTGATCTTTCAGAAGTAGGACACCAGCTCTTTCTTCCCAGGTCCCTCTGTGTAGATTTGAACCTCCAACCTATTGGTTAGTAACCAAAAATATTAACTGTAACATCCAGGGACTCCTACCTGGTACATAGTAGACACTAAATGTTGTTGTTGTTGTTGTTGTGTGACATTGAATTGATCCCAATTCACAGCCACCCTATAGGATAGAGTACAGATGCTCCCATAGGGTTTCCTATGCTGTAATTTTTATGGGAGCAGATCACCTGGTCTTTTCTCTCATGGAGCCATGGAGCAGTTGGTTGGGTTCGAACTGCTGACTTTTTAGTTAACAACCAAGAATTTAACCATTGCACAACCAAGGCTTCTTAGACTTTGTTTTGGTTACTTCATGCTGCTCTAACAGAAAATAGCAAAACTGGAATGCCTTTAGCAAACAAGACTTTATTCTCTTACAGTTTTGGAGGCTAGAAGCCTGAGTTCAAAGTGTCAGCTCTAGGGGCTGGGTGAAAGCCTCTCAACCTTGGACTTCAGCTCTGCCTCTTGCTCCCGGTCCACTGAAGCTGGAGGCTTGCTTCACTCAGGCAGCTGCTGACTGCTGAAGCTGACAAACCCAAAGTCACTAGTAAAAAGGCACAGTCCCAATATTACCAAACTATATGGCAGGCCATTGATTCAATCCATTAAGAGTCCCAAGATTAGCAGACAACATGACAAACTGCTGAATAACGACTCAGCTACATGCAGGATTCAAGCATGCCAAAAGCTGCACACCATTCCCAAAGCTTCTCTTTATAGTCTACATCTTTTATAGCAGACTACATCCCTAAGGCAGCTACTCAACTGCTCACAGTAGATTCCACCATGGAGCTGATTGCCAGTTTCATCATGGGGAATAACTACATCCAGCTGCCCAGCCACTCAAAACCAGGACCACCCACGTTGACACATAACTTTTACTACCACAGGCACTAGACAAAAGTTAAGTATTACTGTAACCTATCCTTGTACACAGGATCCAGACCATGACCTTTAGTGGATCACAAGCAACAATTGAAGAAATGGAGCTTAAAAATAAAGTATAAATGAATATTATGGTTGATTCTTATAAGCATGTTCAGTCATGCAGGACACTTTATTAAGTAATTACTTAGTGGTAGTTACTGTGTTAAGTTAATGAGGCAGAATATCTCAACAAGAATCACAACATATTGGAAGAACAGACCCTTAAAAAAAATTCTTATAACATTCTCGGGTTTTGTTTTTTGCTAGCTAAATAAAGATCTAGAGTTCCGGTAAGATGGCAAAATAGGCAGAAAGACTGCACAGACCCTCTTCAACAAAGAAAAGGGGAACCAGTTAACACAGATATAGAAGATAATCCTAGACCCCTGAGCCTTCAAGGGGAGAGGGTATAGAAGTAAACTAAACTCCAACTAACAGAAAAATTTTCATGAAAACACCAAAAAAGAGACAAATGGAGCTGCAGTCTGGCAATGACCCTGATGGCACAGACAGCTTGGATATTGCCAAGTGGTGGCAGTGGTTGTTGTTGTTGTTGCTATGTGTACTCGAGTTGGTCCTGACTCATAGAGACCCCTCTTTGGGTTTCCGAGGCAGTATCACTATGGAAGTAGATTGCCCAACCTTCCTTCTGAGGAGTGGCTGGTTAGTAGTCAAATGCCTTAGGAACTATGCTACCAGAGCTCCCTCCAAGTAAGTGGTGGTAGGACCTAAGAATTAACCTAAAAATCAGCCCTGCTAGCTAGAGACTGCACAGAGGACTGCTCTGGTGGCTGGGGAATAAAAGATGAAGCAGCAAAGAGGAAGACAGGCTGAGCTGTGGATTTTTGCCTGTCCATAGGGCACAACCATTTTGAAAGTTTACAAGCACTTTGACCATTTTAGATATTTAAA
>NW_006922069.1:1749748-1757191 GCF_000298275.1 Orycteropus afer afer | reverse complement strand
GTCACAGCCAGCTAACCAGAGGGACTGAGTAGTTGAACCTGTGGGCTCAGGACCATAGTCACAAGGGACATGAAGTTCAACTGGCATAACATAATACACAAAACATTGTTCCACCTCCTACTTTGGCGAGTAGCAACTGGCATCTTAAAAGCTTGCAAGCAGACATCTAGATGCAGAGATGGGTCTCTCCTTGTCCAGAGCAAAGAAGAATGAAGAAAACCAAAGATTCATGGAAACAATTAGTCCTAGCTACTTGTACACCATGCGATCCTCAGCCTATATGATGATGAGACCAGAAAAACTACATGGTGCCTGGGTACCAGTCAACCACTTGGAGGGGGATCTGTGTCGGAGATCCTGGATAGAGAGGGATAACAATGTGGAACAAAACTCAAAATCATTTGAAAAAAAAAAGGGGGTTACCAGTTTTGCTGGTCTGATAGGGCCTGATGGAACCACTGAGACTATGTCCCCAATTCAGGTCTAGAACTGAACCCACAAAAGACAGACATATGAGTTGAACATTTACCTGAGGCAGATACACTCCTTGGAGAGAACAATCATGAGAGAAAGAAGGCTGTTTATGCACAGGGAGACAGCTTAGGGGGCAGGAGTACATGGAGGGATGGACTCAGGGAAGAGCTAACTATTGGGAAGAAGTGGGAGGGGAGATTTTGCATTGGAGTAAATTGTAGTAAATGTCATGAGACAAAGTATATGTGAACTGCTGTATGGAAAGTGAATTTGCTCTGGAAATCCTCACTCACATCACAATAAAAAATAATAATAATAAATTAAGGTCTAAAGTTATGTACTGAGATTATGTAGTGTCCTTGGGAAACTAATTGCTTGTAAAAACCTACCTGAAGTAATGGCCTCCTCAGCTCAAGCAGGATTTGAGGCAGCTTTGAGGACAAGTTCAAAAGGGGTAAGCAAGTGAACCTGACTGCCTGGTGCCTGGCCTAAAAAGCCACCCCCGTCTCAAATCCAAAAGACCCAGGACCAGAGAATGTCTGTCAATGGTGGTTGCTATGGCAGAGCCACCGCCACACATCAGAAAGGCAACCAAGATGACACAAATCAATCCCACCCTCCTTTAAATTAACTTCTCATCATATCTTTCTGCAGGATGTGCACAGCACTAGAAGGTAGCAACAGCAGGGGCCCAGGTCACTGCTTTCCTTCCCACAGTTGTTTATCAAATTGAAGAAGGAAAAAGAAGCATTGATCTCAAACTAATCTTCTGCTCCTCAGTCTGAAGAATTTGAGCACCAGGTCCATTCTCTCTAAGCAAAATGTTCTGTATGTTCTTGAACAAAGAATACCCGTGACTGGCTAATCTTACATGTTCCTGGTACGTGACAGAAGAGACAGTACAATAACAAAGGTGCGAGCTGTTTTCTTTCTTTCTTTTTTCTTTTCTTTTCCTGGTCTTTTTTTTTTTTTTTTTTTTTTTTTAATGCCTTTGTACAAGGCAGCAGAAAAGGCTCTTCTTTCAAGAACATTTCCTGGTTCGAGGGAGGGTTAAATAAACAAATGATAACAACACCAATCAACCCTCTTTGCTTACAGCCTGCAGAGTCAATCTGCCTCCTGGCTGTGGAGCTACCAACCAGCAAAGGCAAACTAATTAGACACAGACAAACACTTAGGCAATCACACCTTGTGAATGTAAGCGTCTTCCTGTCATTTGGCAAGTCTCTCAGCTGCCTCTGAGCGTGAGACAACAAATCCCCTGCAAACAAGTTCCTCACTCTCCCTGTTAGTGAGACCTAACGGATCACAATGGCTGGAGGTGAAAGGTGGCAGTCTCGTCAGGTAATGACATCTCTCCAACAGTCCATATTAAAACAGCGGCACTTGTTTAGACTAGCCTATTTGCACCTACCTACAGAGGGCCTTTTTAATGTAATTATTAGCCTCTGTCGCCCTGCTTAGGATTTGAAAATATCGTTCATTTTCATCTTGCTTCAGCTACCGCTGCTATCTCCTATTCTGTCTCAGTCACCTCATCTTCCCACAACTAAGTGTAGAAACAAGGAAGAGCTAGAAGAGCTGAATTAACAAGAACAAGTTGGCAGGTGAGCTATGTGACAAAAAAAAAAAAAGAAGAAGAAGAAGAAGAAGGGATTTGACAATATATTCTAATCACTACCTGTCTGTGGCAACCTTGAAAAAAATTTAAATGGTTTTTCTTAGAGAGACCAAAAACTACCACAATAATTGACTAAACCTATAGAATTAAAACCAAAAAATTTGGAAATTTAATGATAGTATGCAGCAAAAAAACAACCGTATGCTGCCTTAAAAAAAAAAAGAAGAAGAAGAAGAATATGGTTAGAATCTATTGACAGGTTGGGTCAGGAGTTCTGATAACTGCTCATCATAGTGCAGAATTTGGCCTTTGACTTTTTAAGTAGCTGGAGGGGTTAGTCCCACCTGACCTTACTCTGTATTACACAAACAAACGCATCACTATGTAACAGTTTGGCTGATACATTATAGACCTGTAGGTCAAAGACTAGAATTTATAAGTCCCCCGAATGGTTTCCATCTATGCTTATAAGTATCCAGGTCATACTCGGGCAGGGCAGTGAGGCATTTTATCAGCTCACTATTAATTGTTAAATATCCGCCGTTGCTTGGAGCCACGCTCACTTAAAAACGCAGTTGACTTACTGTCAAAATAGCTTTCAGTGTTGCTTCTCAAACTTTATTGGTGCTCTAAGCATACTGTAGGAGCTCTGGTAGCATAGTGCCTAAGGCATTTGACTGTTAACTAGAACGCTGGTGGTTCAAACCCACCAGTCACTCCTCAGAAGGAAGGTTGGGCAACCTGCTTCCGTAGTGATATTGCCGTGGAAACCCAAGGAGGGGTCACTATGAGTTGGGTCCTGTCGACAGCAGTGCATGCAGGTGTACTGTAGTTTACGGTGTTTGCTTATTAATGGTTATAAATAGGGACAGTTTTTTAAAAGGCACCATCTTAGACTGTCATCACTAAGGAGAGGCTTTTGTATAAAGCAATATTCATCTTCCTATGTTCTTTCTATATTTTTTCCTTTGTCTTTTCACTTTTATTTAATTCCCTATACTCCTCCCCTAGTGGAAAAAGCAGATTTTATAGAAGTCAGTTTCCAGGAGAGCTTTGAATGAGAAAATTAATTAGGTCCATAGCAGCTGTCGTGATATGGAATTGTCTGGGAAGAGTTAGAGTGAGGAGTAAACAGAGTGTCTAAAACCAGCTGCCATTGAGTAGATTCTGACTCGTGGTGATTCCTTGTGTCAAAATAGAACTGTGTTCCATAGGGTTTTCAATAGCTGATTGTTTGTAAGTAGGTCACCAGGCCTTTCTTCTGAGGTGCCTCTGGATAGACTCAAGCCTCCAACCCTTCAGTTAGCAGCCAACTATATTAACTGTTTGCACTATCCAGGAACTCCAAAGACAGAGGCTAGAGGGAGCATTTATTACACATTTTATTGACCTACTGCTTTGTGCCAGGCACTGTGCTAGGTAATAAGATAAGCAGAAAAATGTGAGACGGTTCCTGCTTCTAATTTACTGAGGAAAGAAGAACTGATAGCAAATGTGATGAGAATCCACCCTTGGCCTTGTTATTCCAAATCAGATGCTAGCAGTCCATTAAGCCCCATTGACAATATGAGATTCAGAATTACCAGCAATAGATTCTTGGTCAAAACTAAAATAAAGACAAGAATTTCATACTTGAAATGGCAGATGAAAAGTTATAGAAAAACAGTGCTTTTCTAGTGAAAGAAGCAATTTTAACAAAAGCATTCATCTAGAGAAGTAAGAATAAGGTCAGAGTGTTGCTCTGCCACTGACTCTTTTCAAAGCAGGTGATGGAGGGCTTCTATACCAAGATGGTGGCACAAAATAGATGGTGGCCTGTTATGCCCACCTCTCTCTCAGCTTCTTATGAAAATTGTCAAGGGAATTTACAAAAGGCCCCAAATTGGCAATAGCCCTGCTAAATATGACAGCTAATCATAGGCCACAGTGAAGGGGCAGGTTCTAGCCCCTAGCCGCCCTTCAGGTCTGGAATTGAACCTACGCCTGTGGCTTCCAGCCAAACAAAAGACAGGCATTTGAGTTGAGCATTTACCTGAGGTAGATACACTCCTTGGAGAGAACAATCATGGGAGAAAGAAAGGCTGTTGATGCACAAGGAGATAGTTCAAGGGGCAGGAGTGCATGGAGGGATGGACATAGGTAAGAGGTAATTATCACAAGGAAGTGGGAGGGGAGCTGTTGCATTGGGGTAAATTGTGGTCAATGTCATGAGACAAAGTGTATGTGAACTACTGTATGGAAAGTGAATTTGCTCTGTAAATTTTCACCCAAATCACAATTAAAAAAAAAAAAAAGCTTTTAACAACAACAACAAAAAGAGGAGGGAGCAGTTTCTATTAAATGAAAATATAAATGTGGATACAGGATACATTTTTCAAAAAACAAATATGTTCTTCAAATACATATACACCATTGTCTGATTCAAACAGGATCGATAACTTTAAAAATTATAGAAAAGGACTTTAACTCACTCCTAGTGTCTGACCCGACAGCACATACCAACCAACCAACCAACCAGTGTCTGCTCACCACCCCAGGATGAAAGGCACACCAAATGGTACCATTAGAGGAGTTTGAGGGGATAAGTGGCAATAACTTTCATCTTGGGATAGATTCTCCTGAAGAAAAACTATGATACGAAAGGGAGTACTCAGGAAAAGTTGTGGGAGCAGAAAGTGTAGAGGTCATTGCCTTGCAGAATCTTCCATATCCTAGAATCATTGCAGCCTCACCCTCACCCTCATCCTCATCCTCCAGCATAGTCAGAAACCCCAGTGTTCTGCAGTGAGGCTGAGCACATCAAACTGCCCCCTCCATGTAGATCTAATCAGCAGAGGTTGTTTACACCTAAGTGAACAATGAAGGGAGATACAGACACTCACCACCAGCCACCCCAATGACAAAAACTTCACCTGGATAGATCCTACCCTACTTAGAGAACATGAAAGGAGAAAATGCTTGGAGACTGTGAGAAAATCCTAGACCAAAAGGAGCATGACATAAAGATTCACATCATACCTCCAAAACGTTTTTCTATGGAAAAATATTACAAACTATATGCTTGTCCTTCATGAAACAAAAGCAAGGATACATAGGATAGAATACTATGACTCAAAGGCAGAGATGAAAATTGAACTGGAGAAAGAAGAAAGGCAATCTAAAATGTAATAGTCAAATATAAAATATATTTGGATAAGGATAACTATCACTAGGTTCTTCCTTTGTACTCTAGGAAATTGTCTCAACCAAGTTTTCCGAATTACTTTTAGTTTTCTATAGAGATGGAGTATAAACAATGTCAAAGACAATACTTATGGAAAATGGAAAACAAGACCCAAGCTACTCAATATTCCTGAAGAAGAAATCAGACCACTGGAATTGAAGCAATAACTAAAAATGTAAAGAAAAAAAATTCTGAACTGAAAGAATTCAGGCTCATTCCATTCTAAGCAAAATTTGTGAAACAGACCATGAGTTTATACATATCCCAAAATTTGCTTAAAATGTGAAGGATAAGTAGGTAGGTGAGAAGAGGTTAAGGGAAATAAATAGCGGACACAGCTCCTATTATAATATTAAAAGAAATTTTTGCCGCCAATGTCATTCATTTCTGCTACCTTCTAATGCTCCCTCCTTTTCCTACTTCTTAATAGTTCCTAACCAAGCTACAGGTTTTACAAGAGCTAATAAAGAGTCATCTGTGAAAAGAGGTGATGGAGAAGCTCAATATCTTCAACCACAAGGCCAGGAACTGACTGTGGAGAAGACCATCAATTGCTCATATGCAAGTCCAATTTGAAGCTGAAGAAAATTAACACAAGTCAAATAGAGCCAAAATATGACCTTGATTATATTGCACCTGAATTTAAGACCATCTCAAGAATAGATTTGATGCATTGAACACCAATGACCTAAAACCAGACAAGTTGTGGGATAACATCAAGAACATCACCACATATGAAGAAAACAAAAGGTTATTGTGGTAGTTCAGTTTGCATGTCAACTTGGCTGGGCCTGGTTGAGTGGGTGGGCAGCTGGTGGTAGTTATTCCCCATGATGAGACTGGCAATCAACTCCATGGTGGGATCTACCACAAGCAGCTGAGTAGCTAGCTGCCTTTGGGATGTGATCTACTTCCTCTATATAAGGAGAAGCCTTCGGGATAGTCTCTATCTTATAGCATGCTTGGACCCTGCATGTAGCCATGTCATTGTTCAGCAGCCTGCCATGCTCTGCTGACCTTGGGACTTACAATGGACTTGAATTAATGGCCTACCATGTGGTTTGGTAACATTGGGATTGTGCCTTTTTCATTTGTTGACCTTGGGCTTGTTAGCCTCATCAGCCAGTAGCTGCCTGAGTGAAGAGATGTCTCTAACCTCAGTGGGCCAGGAGCAAGAGGCAGAGCTGAAGCCCAAGGTTGAGGGGCTTTCACCCAGGCCCTAGAGCCTGGCACTTTGAACTTGGACTTAAAGCCTCCAAATTGTAAGAATAATCTCCTGATTGTTAAGGCCATCCCATTTGTGGCATATTCTTGTGAGAGCAGCACTAGGTAATCAGAATAGTCATTAAAAAGGCAAGAAAGGAAGAAAAGATGAAAATGGATGTCAGAAGAGACTCCAAAACTTGCTCTTGAACAGAGAGTAGCTAAAGGGAATAGAAGAAATGACAAGATAAAAGAGCTGAACAGAAAATTTTCAAAGAGTAGCTCAAGAAGGCAAATTAAATTATGAAATGTGTACTAAAGACCTGGAATTAGAAAACCAAAAGGAAAGAACATACTCAGCATTTCTCAAGCTGAATGAACTAAAGAAAAAATCCAAGTCTCAAGTTGCAATATGGGCAAAATATTAAATGATGCAGGAAACATCAAAAGAAGATAGAAGGAATACAAAGTCACTGTACCAAAAAGAATTGGTCTATGTTCAACTATTTCAGGAGGTGGGATACGATCAAGAATCAATGGTATTGAAGAAAGGAGTTGAAGCTGCACTGAAGGAATTGGTGAGAAACAAGGCTTCAGAAATTGACGGAATACCCATTGAGATGTTTCAACAAATAGATGCAGTGCTAGAGGAACTTACTTGTCTATGCCAAGTAATTTGAAGACACCTACCTGGTAAATTGACTGGAAGAGATCCATGTTTGTGCCCATTCCAAAGAAAGGTGATCCAACAGATCATAGAAATTATCAAAAAATATCATTGATATCACACACCAGTAAAAATTTGGGGAAATAATTCAAATATGACAATATATTGACAGAGAACTTACAAAAATGCAAGCTGGATTTTCAAAAGAGGATGTGGAATGAGAAATATCATTGCTAATGTCAGATGGTCTTGGCT
>NW_006922069.1:1747661-1748693 GCF_000298275.1 Orycteropus afer afer | reverse complement strand
TAACAACAACAACAACAACATGCTAGATTCTGTGAAATCCACACATAAATAACACCTGTATCCCCATTACCAGGAAATATACATACCATTCAATATAAATTCACCAAATCCTCCATGTGCCAGCACTGAGCTGGAGCTACAACTATAAATAAGATATATCACTGTCCTTAGTAAGTTCACAGTCCAGTTAAGAAGATGACATGCATAAGGCATAGATCTATACAGCATCATGTGGAAAGTGTTGTTGGAAAGGGACAAAGAGGTTCCAGGGGTATTTACTGAGAGACAGGAGCTTCTGCCTGAAGGAAATAGGGAGGCTTCATTAAGAAGACAGCATTAGGGCTGAAGGCTCACAACAACGGAATTTTTCCAAGATCACTTGAACTATTGGAAACCCCATCACAAACATCAGAGGCAATAAGCCACTAGGATTCAAAGGTCCAGAAAACCACAGATTGGAGGAGATGTTCAATTTGATGGGGCTCTGCACAGCTTGTTTCTTTGTGTCCACAAGGGAGAGGTTCCCCAACATTCTTGGAACAATCAGCCAAAACCAGGGACATGGGAACAACACAGAAGATGATAATTTCCTAAGAGGTTAAGAACACTTCAGTCCTTGGTTGACTCATTAATTAGTATGCAAAAGCAACTACTCTACCCTCCTCAGGAGGTCAGTCTGCTGCCCTCACTTCACCTGGCCTTTACAAGAATCAGACAGTCAATCAAAGGGCAGCCTATGTTCAGTGATCTTTTCAGATCAAGTTCCAAGGCCTGCTTGGGTCAGCCCCAGTCAGCTATTTATCCACACCACAACTATCTAACTCTGAATTTACAGCTATGAGTAGAGCCACAAATAGAGGATATGATGACAGCAGAAAAGAACATTATATTCATTGCATATTGCTTCAGAAAGCAGGCAGGCACAGTGTCTGTTACAAATATCTCCATCAAAAAGCCACTTAAAAGTGCCAGTGTCTAAGAAGGGATAATAAACCCAAATGGCTTCAAGCCCAGTTGTATGACTTAGCTGTG
>NW_006922069.1:1741724-1743991 GCF_000298275.1 Orycteropus afer afer | reverse complement strand
GAACAGGTCCATATTTCTAAGGTTTAAGGAGATGTGATAATAAAAGATATACTAGGATCATATGCCACCACCACCTCTTATATTTTTAACTTTCCCCTTCTGAGTAAGAGCAGTAGGAACTATTAGTGGCTACTGCTTGACCCAAATGATGCTATGACTTCGGCAGAAAAAAAGTGGCCTCAACTGGGGAGTAAGATGGAATTATGCAGGATCCAGGGCTCCATATGGCCCCTCAGTCAGTGGTACCATTAGAGTACATCAAATGCATTACCTTCTCTCAGAGAGCTGGCTGTGGGCCTTCTCATCCCATCTGACCACCTGTCCTCTTTCCTTCTCTATCATGAAGATTCCTTCCTCTGTTTATCTTACACCAGTCCTGCATACTCAGCTCGTGCCAGTCACAGCAGAGATGGGGGTGGCATTGAGTTATCAGGGAACTGCCAGCATGACCACAGCCTGGCACCCATCAGCTCTCTCTAAGACTGGAGAAAAGTCAGCTGTCTCTTCAAAAGAGGGTCTGAGGGCTACCAGTTCAGAAACCAAAGGTCGTTCTTCGTTCTTTAAAGAGCCATGAAGCTGCACAAAGATGGGAGAACCCCGGCCATGGATGTGTGGGTAGAGGTTTCTGCATTCCCCAAGCTCATGGGAACCATTCACAATGCAAGACAGGGAGCCCCACACTTGGCTAACTTCCAAAAGGAAATGTTTTCATCTATTTGTAAACTCACATGCTTGGAAAACAGAAAAATCCTTTTCTTAAAACAAGGTAATTCAGTAATGGAAAACTGAGTGCAATGGAAAAGACAAAATGCCACCTTCCTTCTAGCTCTGCCTACAATCAGTGATGGCTTTCAAAGCAGCTTTCTGCAGCACTGTCCTATGTGTCCAAACTGAAGACAGTCAAATTCTGCTTTTATATCATGTCCTCTCTCTCATTTCCATTCATTATTTCTTCACAGTGGCATTCTCTGAATAAAACTGTCACTCCTTGACACTGTTCCCCAGAAGCACAGTGGAGATGCTGGCCTCCATGCTTGCAGAAAGAGACAGCAGATCTCTCCACAGTAGTGTAGTATTCAGAAATGAAGTCTCCTGCCTCAAATTGAGGAGCTCTGATGGTGTAGTGGTTAAAGCACTCAGCTGCTAACAAAAGGTCAATAGTTTGATCCCACCAGCCTCTCTGTGGGAGAAAGATGAGAAAGTCTGCTTCAGTAAAGATTTACAGCCTTGGAAACTCTATGAGGCAGTTCTACTCTGTCCTGTATGGTTGCTATGAGTTGGAATCAACTCGATGGCATTGAGTTCTTTTTGGTTTGGCTCAAATTGAAGAACTGAATTGCCTTTGTCTCTAAAATGGCAAAGTATAAGGAAAACACAAATTATAACATAATTGCCTTTATTTCTTTATTGTTGTAAAAATATATTAAACACATTTGCCAATTCAACACTTTTCCCGTGTACAATTCAGTGACATCAATTACATCAATTATGTGCAACCATCACCCATCTTTATCGCTTTTTAATTAAAATCTATTTGTTATTAAACACGTTTAGCACAGGCCTAGACTCATAGAATAAGTGTTCAGCAAATATTGTTGTTTGATGAACTGACCAAGCCTCCACTTGCAGTCCATGTCTAGAAGGGCTCCCTATGGCTCCCCTTAAAGGTTTTGCTGCTGCCCAAGAATATCATGCATGAGGAACCCCTGCTTTAAGGTGAAATCACACTGAGAAGAAACACCTTCACAGCAAGGAGCCCACTGGAGGCTGACTCAAAAATGACCAAAGGCACTTGGAAGCCCAAATTTACTTTCATTCAGTAACTTCACTTTTTTAAGGATGAATCATTGATGGGGCAAGAGAACTCCAGCTTATTCTGAACTCACCTTCAACCTCTCCTGGCTGCAAGAGTCAAGAGGTCTTCCTAAATATGTAGGAGTTTTGTGTTTCACATTCCACTGCCTTCAATGTCTACTGCCAGCTTCAAACTGTCACTAAATAAAGGTTCTGTTCAGTGATGCTTTCAGTTCACCCTTCAGTTTTCTGGAGACATTTTGTGATCACTTTGGAACTGAGTTATCTAACTATATTATATGGTGGCAATAGAGAAATGGAAAAGAAATAACTACAAAAGAGATATGGTTAAATTAAAAAATAGATGTTTACATTTTTTCTCCAACTAGAATGCCCTCCCTTGTCTGTCTGTCCAATAAAAAAACATAAACCCATTGCTGTCAACTTGATTCTGACTCATACCAACCCTATAG
>NW_006922069.1:1739603-1741444 GCF_000298275.1 Orycteropus afer afer | reverse complement strand
TAGGATTAATGCTAGTCCTGCTATGTTCTTGGCTGTATGATTTGGAGAAGTTTATTTAAACTGTGTATGCCTCAGTTTTTTCACGTGTTAAATGGGGAGAATAATAGAATCTACTTTAAAGGAAGGAGCTCTGATGGCATAGTGCCTAAGGCATTTGACTGCTAACCAGAAGGCTGGTGGTTCAAACCCACCGGCCACTCCTTGGAAGGAAGACTGAACAATCTATTCCTATAGTGATACTGGCTCAGAAACCCAAGGAAGGGTCACTATGAGTTGAAGTGAGAATCAAATAACCCAATTCACTAAAAGTGTTTAGAACAGCATCTAGCCTTTGGTAAATACCCTATAAAAGTAAATGGCTATTATTGGCTATTAACTATAAACTCTTATAGAATTTATTTCTCTACAAGCTATTTCCTTGCAGCCCTCCTACTTTTCTTTCTCTACCTTAGATTGTAAATCACAAAGACAATGTCTTTCTTATCCTTGTAGTTGATTTAAATACCTGTACAACTAACACATAACATAAATAAATATGGGAGGTTTACCTAGTGCCCAGCATGTGCTAAATCTGAACTGTTTAGTAACATAATCTTATACCAAGAGGAAAAATTCAACTGTCTATATCAAACTTCTAACTCACTGTCATTGAATCAATTCTGACTCGTTGCGACCCCCATTGGATTTCCAAAGCTGTAAATCTATACAGAAGCAGATTACCTCATCTTTCTTCTGCAGAGTGGCTGTTGAGTTTGAACCACCAGTATTTTGATTAGCAGCTGAATGTCTTAACCACTATACCACCAGAACTTCTTATATCAAATTTGTTGTTGTTAAGTGCCATTGAGTCATCTCTGACTCATAATGACTCTTTGTACAGCAGAATGAAACACTGCCCAGTCCTGTGCCATATCCAAAATCCTTGCTATACCTGAGCCCATCATTGTAGCCACTGTGTCAATCCATTTCATTGAAGGCCCTCCCCTTTTTCACTGACCCTCCACTTTACCAAGCATGGTATCCTTCTGCAGGGAATGGTCTCTTCTTACAACATGACCAAAGTAGGTGAAACGAAATTTGGCCATTCTCACTTCTAAGGAGTATTCTGGCTGCACTTCTTCCAGGACAGATTTGTTAGTACTTTTAGCAGTCCATGGTACTTTCAGCATTCTTTGCCAACACCATAACTCAAAATCATTGACTCTTCTTCAGTCTTCCTTATTCACTGTCCAGCTCTCACATGCATATGAGGTGATTGAAAATACCATGGCTTGTATCAGGCACACCTTAGTCTCCAAGGAGATGTTTTTGGTCTTCAGCACTTGAAAGAGGACTTTTACAGCCAATTTTCCCAGTACTATACGTCATCTGATATCTTGACTGCCACTTCCATTGGTATTGATTGTAGAACCAGTATGAAGTCTTTGATGACTTCAATCTTTTCTCTATTTATCAAATTTAAATTTATGCCTTTGTATACAGCTGCAGGGATCCAGGTGAGGAGAGAGAACCCGGGCACACCCAAAGCAGCAGGACAGGAGAGCTGGAGAAAGGGGATCAAAAGCCAGGAACCCGGACAGAGGAGGAAAGCCCAGGCAAGCCCAAAGCAGCAGGGCGGGAGAGCGGGAGAGCAGGAGAAAGGGGATTAAAAGGCCCAAGAACCAGGACAGAGGAGCAGTCAGCCACAGGGATCCAGGTGAGGAAAGAGAACCTAGTCACACCCAAAGCAGCAGGGTGGGAGAGTGGGAGAAAGGGGATTAAAAGCCAGGAACCCGGACAGAAGAGCAGTCAGCTGCAGGGGCCCAGGTAAGGGTGGTACGAGAGGTTTCCAACAGGGAAAC
>NW_006922069.1:1735672-1736914 GCF_000298275.1 Orycteropus afer afer | reverse complement strand
AAAATGTTTTCTTGTGAATTTAAGGTAAACCTAATTTTGAAAAAGAAAAAAAATACTTTCTTAGATATTCTCTGCAGTTAGTATAAACCTCCACTTGCCAGTCTCTCCTTCCTGATGCTCCTATCATGGTACTTGTTTATTTCACACTCTTTAAAGAAACAAATATTCCAGGTTTCTCTGTGTAAGTATTCAGAGGGCTTTTGAGAATGACCCACCAGTCAGGTTCTGGTGGGAAGCAGAATCCACACTCAGATAGAATTCTAAGAAAATTAAACCAAAAAAACCAAACTCACTGCCGTTGAGTCGGATCCGACTCATAGTGACCCCTCCTTGGGTTTCCAAGGCAGTATCTCTACAGAAGTAGATTGCCCAGTCTTCCTTCCAAGGAGTGGCTGGTGGGTTTACAGAGCAGATTAGTGGATCCAAGAAGAGCTTCAGAGGTACCCAGTACTAGCAACAGTGGATAAGGCATTGCCACCACAGGCCAGAAGGGAAAGAAATAGTGTTACTGGAGCCTGGTGGGACTTGGCCAATATGAGAAGCCAGACAGCAGGAGCTATAGTATGGAAGGATGCATCCTCTGCTGGGTAAGCAGGAGGTGGGTTTGCAGCCCAAGGGAGTCTGCTGAAGAAAGGAAGGGGCAGAGAATGACAGCACAGGTGAGATAAGGAAAGGCAAGTAGACAATACTTAGCACCTTGTATTGAAAGTGCCAGTATCCAAACCTGTGAATAAAACTGTACTCCATTCACCAAAGAAAAATTTCACTTGCATAACCTACCTTCCAAGGAATTTCTTACTTGTTTTACTCTAAATCGTCTTTATTTGTGTTACTAGAAAATAGACATCATTTTAGTTTTTAAAGAACAGAAATAGCATAACCTTTTTTGTGATGGTGGTTCTATCAGATGGTCCTAAGATTTGTGCTGTATCAATTCCTTTAGGCTGCAGAAACATGTTAGGGAAGGAATTTTTATCTTTTGAAGTTAAAGTTAATAATACATTATTATAATACATTATTTATTATAATTATATGATGTTATTATAGGAGCTCTGATGGCGTACTACCTAAGACATTTGACTGCTAACCAGAAGGCTGATGGTTCAAACCCACCAGACACTCCTTGGGCAATCTACTTCCTCAGAGATACCGCCTCAGAAACCCACAGAGGGTTCACTATGAGTTGAATCAACTCGATGGCATTGAGTTTGGTTTTTTGGTGTTTTATATATATATATATAT
>NW_006922069.1:1726178-1735452 GCF_000298275.1 Orycteropus afer afer | reverse complement strand
TAGGTAGATATATTATTGCAAACCAAAACTCACTGCCATCAATTCAATTCCAACTCATAGCAACCTCCTTTGGGTTTCTGAGGCAGTAAATCTTTATGGAAGTAGATTGCCCAATCTTCCTTCCGTGGAGTGGTTGGTGGATTTGAACCACCAGCCTTCTGGTTAATAGTCAAATGCCTTAGGCACTGTGCCATCAGAGTTCCTTGATATTATTATACATTATTTATTACTATTCATTATTATACATTATTAATAATAACAATAAATTGTACAACTGTAAAAAGGTCAATTGGCAAAAGTTGTGTGATAGACATATTACAACAATGACAAAAAGAGTAGCTACTTATACAACCAAACACCTCATGGGATTTGGTTAATTGGTTTGGAAGTTTAGGGTCATGGTTTCATGGGACATCCTAGTTAATAGGCCTAATAATGTGCTTAGTATTTCTGTTCTATTTCCTAATTCATTATGTGAAGCCTGGGGTCTTAAAAACTTGCAAGCAGTCATCTACAACACAACAGTTGGTCTCTATTCACCTGGAACAACAGACAAAGGAGAGTGAAGAATAAGAGGAGTAAACGAAATGTGTGACTAATTGCCTCCATGAACAACTGCTTCTTTTGCCATGAGACTGGAAGAACTGTATGGTACCTGGCTACCATTGCTGAGCATTTTGATCAAAGAATCATAGCAGAATCCTGGCCAAAAGGAGGAAAATACACAACAGAATTTCAATTTCTTATGAATTCCAGACTTTCTGGAGTCAAAGTACATGAACCCCTGAAACTATTGCCCTGAGATAATCTTTAAACCTCAAACCAAAACTATACCCTGAAGTCTTCTTAAAACCAAAAATAGCTTAGCTTAACTAGTAAACAATGTCTGCCTTGAGCATTGGGTTCTTTTAAGAGCTATCTATATGGGATCAAATTGGCAATAGCAACTCAAAAGACTTGATAGGACCCTTAGGGAGCAGTGAGTTTATGTTAATGAGGGAGGAACAACTCTGACAAGGAGGGTGAGAATGGTTGCACAACTCAAAGAATATAATCAATGTTAGTGATTGGTACATGCTGAAACGGTTGAATTGCTGTATGTTTTGCTATGTATATACTCAACAACAATAACAAAATAAGTAAAATTTAGGGGAAAAAGAAAAAACAGCAATTAAGGTGTGTATTAGTTTTCTCCACCGTTTATTGTCAGTTTGTCATACTGTGCTGGCTTGCATGTTGCTGTGAGGCTGGTATTTCAAATACCAGCAGGATCACCCTCGGTAGACAGGTTTCAGTGAAGCTTCCAGACTAAGACAGACGAGAAAGTAGGATGAGGCCATCCATTTCTGAAAAAAAAATGGCCACTGAAAACCTTGTGAATAGCAGAGAAACACTGTCTGATATACTACTAGAAAATTTTTTGAATATTTTGAAGATAGTGCAGGACCAAGCAACGTTTCATTCTGTTGTGTATACGGCTGCTGAGTCAGAACTGCTCCTACCAACAACAGCAGTAGTTTCCTAGGGCTGTTATAACAAAGTACCACAAACTGAGTGGTTAAAACAACAAAATTGTCTTCTTTTACATTCTTCTCTTTGGTTCTGGAGGCCAGAAACCAAATTCAAGGTGTTAGCTAGGATGATCTCTCCAAAGGCTTTAGGGGAGGGATCCTTCCATTCCCCTCTAGTTATGAGCAGCATAACTCAAATTTCATATCTGAGATTCCAACTTCACATGGCTGTGTTCCCTCTGTCTCTCTTTCCTATTCTTATAATGATGCCAGTCATGAAGAGATTGTAGTCCCTGGTGTTCCAAAGAGTTAATACACATAACTGTTAACCAAAAGACTGGAGGCTCAAGTTCACCCAGAAGCACTTTGGAAGAAAGGCTTGACTATCCACTTCTGAAAAATCAACCACGGAAAACATATGGAGCCCAGTTCTAGCCTTAGATACATTGACTCAGTGGCAACTGTTTTCTTCATAGAGATTAGGGCCATCCTAATGACTTCCTCTTGACTTAATTACATTTGCAATGACCCTATTTTCAAATAAGATCACATTCACAGATACCAGAGGCTAAGACTTGCATCTTTCTGGGACATACAATTCAAATCACTACAATATGGTATCTATAGACTGTGTGCTTCCTTTCTTTAGGTGGACAATTGTATGTGTTTCATTACTAGATGTAAAGCAGTGGCTCTCACCCCTAACTGCCCATCAGCCTCATCTTCAGAACTCCTTTCCAGTACAGAAGCCTGGGACCTGCCCACTGAGATTCTCCATTGAGAATCATTAATTTAAAATTATGGACATCTGATTAGGAAGCTCTACATAGAGATTTTTATCCAGCCCTCTTTGATCTAGCCATAAAGCTGAACATCATTCTGTGTTATGTTTTCAGAAAGATCTCCATTTTAGTCCCAAGATGATTTATTATTTGGAGTTACATATCCAGTGGAAATAGAAATTAACTTTCACAAAATTTCATGCTCTTAAAAGGAAATGCATATTTAATTCAAATTGGAGATTTCACAGACAGATTTAAATCTAGGTTATATTTAAAGACTAGGGCTATGGCATTTTTTTTAAATTAAAATGACCAAACTAAAACTTGCCCATATAGCTTTCAAAGCCCATTTCAAATTCCTTCTCCATGAAGCCTTTCTTCCCCAATATCTCCAGTAGGAAGCAACCTTGTCACCTACCGAATTCGTAAACTATTCTGCTCAGACTTCCTGTTATTTGTTTCTTGCTTGCTTGCTTATTCATTTTGACACATTTCGTATTCTGGATTTTTTTAAGTAGTTATTTGTATATATGTTGTAGGTAAACATCTTAAGCTTAGGGGTTGTGCCCAGTTCATTTCTGCATCACATTACTGGTTCATTATCAGTGTTCGTGATATGTTTGTTAAATCAATACATTAATTTTAAAACAAATTTTAGTTATTTCAAGGACAGCATTTGCACAGGGAGAAAGCTAGGGAGATAGGAATGCCCAGGCAGAAAGGACACAGGGAAGAGGTAACCACAGGGAGGACGTGGGAGGAGAGCCGTTATACTGTGATGACTGTAATCAGTGTCTAAAACAAAATGTGTAAGAACTGTTGAATGTAAAATGAATCTGCTTTGTAAAACTTCACCCAAATCGCAATAAAAAGTTAAAAAAAAAAAAAAAAACTTTATTTCTTTCAACTTAGTTGACTGAAAAAATTTACTTTTCCCATCATAGCAACCTATGGTGCAATGTTCATCTCTTCTACTCTAATCTCAGGCCCCTGCGGGGGGAAAAAAAAAATCTATATTCTAGACCCAAAGAGTTTAAACATTAAAGGCTCTTAGTGAGTTTCAGATCCAGAATACCAGAGAACAGGCAATTTTCAGACAAATGGTTATATCTATTTAATGTATGATTTGAATTTAGTGTGATTTCTTGATTTTGTTATTACTCGTTGTTAAACAAGTGTGTCCTGATGAATATCAAGCATCCCCCACTTATTTTTACTGTCATTATTAATGCAAGTTTAAAGCCATCTATGAAATACAGGATATCATTTTGCAGATATTTGATAGCCAGGAACTTAAGCAAAAGATGTGTCTGGATATATTAAAAAAAAAAAAAAAAAAATCACTGCCATCGAGTCAGATCTAACTCATAATGACCCCTCCTTGGGTTTCTGAGGCAGTGTCTCTACGGAAGTAGATTGCCCAATCTTCCTTCCCAGGAGTGTCTAGATATACCACCCTTGAAATCATGCACATGATGAAAGAGGACCGGAACTGATGAATTTTAATGTAGCTAGGCAAACACCCAAGGCCTGTCACACCAGCTGGTCATTCTTGCTTTAGCCATTAAAAGTGGTCTTTTTTATGGCTAATAACAGAAATGTCGGTCAATCAAGCACAGCTGTAGGTCTGGGCTTGGAGCCCACTCACAACCTTACCCCCTCCCTCTCCTTCCCCCAGGCTAGGATGGAATGAAAGAGTCAGGATTGGCAGTAGGCACAGAGAAAAGGAAAACCAAGATGCTTAAATCCAGATGAAAGATTGATTGCTGCAGTATCTTAGACCTTAGCCCATTAGGTAAAATTTAACCCCTGCAAAGCAGGTCACCTGGCAAAAATAGATGAAAAAATACAAACTTCAGGTTGAAAGACTGGGAGGAGGCAAGGGGAGATACTCAGCTGCATATGGTGTTCCATTAATAGGTATCACACTCCATAATGGGAACATTTTTATACAAATGTGTTCTTTGGAATCCAGCCAAGAGCAGGGCACCCTAGTGAAATCACAATGCACAGCTAATGAGCTATTTTTGGTGAATTTGGCACTAGAGACTAATAGAACCAATTTGTCCCCAAAATGTTAAATCATTTAGCGCTTCTTTGGAGGTGCAAAGTGCATCTAGAACTTTTCAAAGCTGTCAATAAAAATGAGAGACTACTCAAAAGCCTTCAGACTTGGCTTGCAATCCGTTATCCTCAGATTAGGATGAGTCAGATGAGACGGCTGCTGGGCACCTGAGGAGACTTTGAGGGAAACTGTTAGCTGTGGGAAGCAAGTGGTCAGGCTGTGCCACAAACGCCCCTCCTTGACTGATGAGAGACTGAGGAGACAGATGATATTCTTTGTCAGGCATGCTGTCTGTCAACCACCACTCTGCTGGAATCACTGGGTCATCTTCTCACCCCTCCTGACATTCTGCCATCCACTAATTCCTATTTCCAGCAACGCCATTCCCCCAGGCTCATGATCTTAGGATTTTACTCATTCCTTCACATTTACCTCACATTTTCCACCTTGTACTTCTCCTCCATTCCCTCTATATCATTGCTTAGCCCCACACCCCTGTACTACTACAACTGTCTGTGAGAACTCCCTTCCACCAGCCTCCCTCACCTCCTGCCATCCTGAATATTGATGGAAGATGAATCTTCATTAACTAACACTCAAAAAGTTACCCATCTATTTGGAAACTTTCAATGGCTCCCCGGTACCCACCCTATCAAGCCTGAACTCTCCTGTCTGACTGTCAAAGCCCCTTATAAGATGACCCCATTCAACCAAGATAGCCTTATTTTCCACAGGCTGCCTTACCCTGTTTGACTCAGGAGAATCGTTAACCATCATTGAATAAATAAATCCCTGCTACTGCTCACCCTGGAGCCCACTACAAAAACTGAACAAGTTACACAGAGCTGCCAACATGAGAAACCATAAAATACAAAAGTAAAGCCTGCAATTTGAAGCATCTGCCCTTGTGAATTACAACTGAGAGCTCTATCTGTTTTCTTGGTCTGGGGATTACTCATCCCATCCCCACAAAAAAGTCCCCTTCCCCACATAGCCAAATTTGTTGCAAGTTTATCCAATATTTTTTTTTTCATGCTGCAGAAATGAAGAGACACAATTTTACTGAGATGGCTGATTGCCCAACATACATCCTCTGTGCTTGTCAGACTGGCCTCATAAGCCACACCTGCCTTCATGTTGCCTCTGTGCTTTCACACCAGCATGTTCTTCTTCTGGGCATGCTCCCTTCTTTCCAGTCCTTCCATCCAAATCCCATTCTGTAAGGCTTAGTCCTAGATTCACCCCTGCCCTAAATTTCCCCACACTTCAACATTTTATCTTTTAAAACAGTGTATATAATACGACTTACTCTTGTTTTTAGATGCATTTCCAAACCACAGCAACTCCATGTGTATCAGAACGAAACACTGCCTGGTTCTGTGCCATCCTTCAACTCACTGCCATCTAGTCTGATCTGACTCATAGAGATACCCCCTTGTGTTTCCGAGGCAGTATCACTACAGAACTACTTGCCCAACCTTCCTTCTGAGGGGTGGCTGGTGGGTTTGAACCACCAGCCTTCTGGTTAGCAGTCAAATGCCTTTAGGCACTACGCCACCAGAGCTCCAGTGCCATCCTTACAATAGTTGATGTTTGGCCTCATTGCAGCAGCCTCAACAGTAGCCTCTTTTTGAGGGTCTTCCTCTTTCACTGACCCACTACATTAACAAGCATGATGTCCTTCTTAGGGATTGGTCCTTCTTGAAAACATGTCCAAAGTAAGTGAGACAAAGTCTTGCCATTGTCACTTCTAAAGAGTATTCTGGCTGTACTTTTTCAAGGCAGATTTATTCATTTTTCTGGCAGAAAATGGTATATTCAATATTCTTTGACAACACCATAACTTAAATGTATCAATTTTTTAGTCTTCCTTTTTCATTCTCCAGCTTTTCCATGCATGTGAGCCAATTGAAAATACTATGGCTTGGGTCAGGCACATCTTAGTCCTCAAGTGACCTCTTTGCTTTTGAACACTTTGAAGAGGTCTTTTGCAGATTTGCTCAAAATAATGTCATTTGACTTCTTGACTGATGCTTCCATGGGCATTGATTGTGGATCCACATAAAATGAGATCCTTGACAACTTAGATCTTTTCTCCATTTATCATGAAGTCACTTATTGGTCCATTTGTGAAGATTTTTGTTTTCTTAATGTTGAGGTATAATCCATACTGAAGGCTGTACTCTTTGATCTTAATCAGTAACTACTTCAAGTCCTCTATTACTTACTAAAAAAAATTAATATTCTCTCTAGTATTGATTACTGATCACTTCATAGGATTCAATTTGTCTGCCAAGAAAGATCATAATTTATGCATGTTTCTACATAGCGCTATGATCATACCTTTTGATTAGTCAACTGATCCATGCTTTCATTTTATTTCTATAGTGTCTAAAATAGTACTGAGCATATAGCAGGGACTCAAAAATTCTAGTTAATCAATAATTAGATTTTGGGCAGCATTTTTTTTTAAGTCTACTCTATCAGGTTGGAATATTCTCCACTTATCAGTATGACTACTTTGCTAGAGAAAACTAACTAACCATCTTCCAAAAATATGTACACCTCTTCCATTACTAGTGTTGTCTCTGAGAAGCAGCTGTCCAGCCATGCACTATATTCCCCAGACTCCTCGCAACTAGGTGGAGCCATATGAACAGAATTAATGTGAGCAAAAGTGATGAGTGTCACTTCTGGGCCAACGTGGCTCAGAAGTAGATATGCTTTCTCCACCCCCTCTTCTCCCAAGTACCATCTGGATGTAGACTCTTCTGAGGTTTTAGAGGATGAGTAAGCCAGAAGTTGGAAGGAACTGAGGCCCTGAGTCACCACATAGAAGAAACTTCCTGCCAATCAAGAGCATTTGCATTGGACTATGACACACATGAGACATGGATGTTTATTGTGTTTAGCAACTAAAAATGTAGAGTTAATTGGTTACAGCTAACAATTCTACTTACCTACCTCTGGATGAGTAGAAGAGCCACTAAGAGAAAGAGCAGTTCAAGCTGAGAAGCAATTGAATGCTCATGTATTAATACACAATGAGTTATCAAGCTAAAGTTTAAGTGTCTTCCAAAGTATGTCTCTGCATATGTCATAAGGAATTCAAGCATACTACACCAGTCCTAACAAAATTATTTTAGTGCATATTCTAAGATATCAAAGCCCATGGTTATAAATATTACCTGAAGATACCTAAAACTCTTATCTCCAGCCCAGACTGCTTTCCTAAATCAAACAGCCATATATACGATCATCACTGCTGGATAATTTCAGCTGAGTGTCCCAAAGGCCCCTCAAACTTGAGAACTCTAATGCTAATCTCATCTCCTTCCTCCCACTCACCACCACCATATTACTCCTCCCCTTAACTATCTAAGTTAGGGAACTACCATCTATGCAGATGTTATAAATTTCTTTTCTTCTACATGCAATAAATCATCAGATTCTGCCTATTCTTCCTCCTCCTCAACCTCCCTCATACCCGTCTCTTACTTGCTACTCCCACTCCTACTGTTGGGTTAAGGCTCTGGTCATCTCTGACCTGAACTGCAGTCACAGACTCCTAATGCTCTATTCTCTAACCCAGTGGTTTCTGTATTTTTCAAGGCATAACCACCACTTGGGGAGGTTCTAAAAAAATGCAGACTTATGGGATTCAACCCCCAATTTCTAGTCAGTGCATCTTAGAGGAGTCTAACAAGGTGATTCTGGAAAGGGTAGTCTATAGAACATACTGCCACTGCCCCTATTTTAATCTAATTGCTACACTGTCATCAGAGTTCTATCACACAAATCTGATTTTGCTCTCTTACTCAAAATCTTTCAAAAGCAATATGGCAAAATATAAAGCTCTTTGCGTGAGTTCCAAAGCCCTTTGTAAGATGGGCTCTGCCTACCCATTAGCATCATGCCCTCCATTCTCCACTTGACGGTCAATTCTTTATTTATCTCGTTCATCCCCTTCCCTGTTACCTCTGCCTGATAGCCCTCTCCTGCATGCCACCTGGGTAACTCCTACTCCTCTTTCAAGTCAGCTTCAGTAGTGATTTGTCTGTGAAATGGGCCTTGGCTGCTCAGACAGACTTGGATCTTTCTGTTCCTGGGTTCCTTTTACATAGTCTACCCACTTCCAGTATGGCAACAGTATACTGTGATCAGTTATATGTGCGTCTATCTTCCCACTAGACTATAAACTTCCTGAGGACAGGGACCGAGGCTTTTCATCTGTGTATTCACAGCACCTAAATACTTGCCCAGTGAAAGAATAAATGATTGTAAACCTCAATGGAAAACCTAAAACTGTACTATAAACTTTAGGAGAAAATCTTCATAGTCTTGAGTTGGGACAAGAAACTTTTAAATATGGTAACAAAATCACAATCCATAAAAGAAGAAATTGCTAAATTGGACTTCATTAAAATTGAAAACTATCTGTCTTCAAAATAGACTATTAATGAAATTAAAAGGCAAGCCACAGACTGGGAGAAAATATTTACAAACTATATCACTAATGAATATTTTGTATCCAGAATATACAAGCCTCTGTCAACAGAATAAGAAGATAAAGAGTCCAATTTAAAAATGGCCAAAACATATGAACAGTTATTTCACCAAAGAAGATATACAAATGGCCAGTGAGCACGTGAAAATATGCTCAACACCATTAGTCAGTAAATAAATGAAGTTAAAACCACAATGAAATACCACTTCATGCCTACTAGAATGGCTATAATCAAAAAGAGAAAGAGTAACAAGAGTTAACATGAATGTAGAGAAACTAGAATCTTCAAACGATGCTTGCGGAAATGTAAAATTATGCAGCCTCTTTAGAAAACAGGTTGGGTTTTGTCTAAAATGTTAAACCTAAATTCACCATATAACTCAGAATTTCTACTCCTAAGTATCTATCC
>NW_006922069.1:1693622-1706206 GCF_000298275.1 Orycteropus afer afer | reverse complement strand
TTATTATGACCAAGTGGAGTTCATATCAGGTATGCAAATATGGTTCAACATTAGAAAAACAAACGTCATCCACCTCTTAAATAAAACAAAGAAAAAGAACCACATGATTATATCAATTGATGCAGAAAAGGCATTTGATAAAATCCAACACCCATTCCTGATCAAAACTCTCAGCAAAATAGGAATTGAAGGGACATTCTTCAACATAATAAAGGTCATATATGCATTATTCTCAATGGAGAGAGACTGAAACCATTCCCCTTGCAAACAGGAACCAAAGCAATCTATATGTTCCGTGTCATCCTGATCCAGATTCCATCAACATTCTTTAAGGACCTGGAAAAATCAATCACTAATTTTATATGGACCTCAGATAAGCAAAGCACTACTGAAGAAGAACAAAAAAGTACAAGGTCTCACACTCCCAGATCTCAAAACTTACTATACAGCTATAGTAGTCAAAATAGCCTGGTATTAGGAATGGGAGAGGAGGGGAGGAAACACTGCAAAAATAAAAATTAAATAGTCTGGTATTGGCACAGTGACAGACATATAGACCAGTGGCATAGAATTGAGAACCCAGCAATAGATCCATCTACCATGGTCAGCTGATCTTCGACAAAGGACTGTAATCCATTAAATGGGGAAGAGATGGTCTCTTTAACAAATGGTGCTGGCAAAACTGGATACCCATTTATAGAAAAATGAAACAAGACCCAAACCTCACACTATACACAAAAAGTAACTCCAGATGGATCAAAGACTTAAATGTGAAACCTAAAGCTATAAAGTTCATAAAGAAAAAATAGGGACAAACTTAGGGGCCCTAATACATGCCATTAATAGACTACCAAACATAAGTAAAAATGCATAAACAACAGAAGATAAACTAGATGACTGGGACCTTCTGAAAATTAAATTCTTATGCATATCAAAACACCTCTTCAAAAGAGTAAAAGAAGAACCACAGGCAGGGAGAGAAGAGCTAGAGGCAGAGTGGGATGCATCCTTGGACCCAAGTTCCCTGTGCTGAACTTCCTTAGCAGAGAGCGGCAGAGAAACTGGCCGAGATGAGGGCAGCGACACTGCAGAGTCAGCAGAGCTGGCAGAGTCAGCAGCTGCAGCGGTAGCAGAACCAAGAGACAGGCACAAGACAAAGAGTAAGAAATCTGTGTCTTTGGGCAGGGGGCTTGCTGGCAGAGTCAAGTGCACCTAGGTGTACCTATCAGCAGAGCTAAAAGAGCATTCTGGGCAGAGGCTAGGCCGAGAGGCCAAGGGCCAAAGAGAGCAGTGCCTGAGGGTTTGGCCAAGGAGAAGCTGTCCTGATTGAAGAAGAAGAACAAAGTAGGAGCATTCCTGAGCCTGAATTGTAAACTGTTACTTTGCCAATGAACCCCATAATTGTGAGTATGGTCTGTGAGTTCTTTGTGGCCATTGCAACAAATTGTCGAACCCAGCAGAGAAGCAGAGAGTGCCGTCATGGGGACAGTTGGTGTCAGAATTGGCAAAAGGTTGGAGGGTGACAGCATGTCTGACTTCCACCTCAGTAATCAGCTGGGGCTGCTGATGGTGATTCTGTCTCCCCCTCCTGAAGTTAGAGGTGGTCAGAGGAAAATGCCACCCCCATGCCCTTTTTTGCAACTTTATACATTTAAACTCATTTAATCCTCACCATGGGAGCTCTGGTAGCATAGTGCCTAAGGCACTTGACTGCTAACCAGAAGGCTGGCGATTCAAACCCACCAGCCACTCCTTGGAAGGAAGGTTGGGCAATCTACTTCCATAGTGATACTACCTCAGAAACCCAAGGAGGGGTCACTGTGAATCGGGTCCGACTTGATGGCACATAACAACAACAACAACAAAGCTACTAAACAGGTACTATTATTATCTCTGTTTTGCAGATGGGAAAACTGAGGCACAGAGAGAGGTTAAAATATGTGTCCAGTGTTTTAAGAGGAAAAGCCCTGGTGGTGCAATGGATAAGCACTTGTCTTCCAAGCAAGGGGTTGGTGGTTCAAAACCCCATCCCCCACCCCAAAAGCAGGTCTGCAAGAGAAAAACCTGGAGATCTGCTCCCGAAAAGATTACAGCCTAGAAAATCCTATGGGGCAGTCTATTCCATGGGGTTGAAATCACCTTGAGGCGCCTAACAACAACCCAAATTAAGTTGTATGCATGACACAAATGTTACTGAAGGGATAGGGTCTCACCTTTAAAATAAACAAAGAAATGGACCTTTAATTCTGCTAAGGGCTATCTAACCCTAATCTAGTTGATTAAAACGTTTAAATTCTGACATAACTAAAGAATAGCTCAACTTTTGCAAGCATTTTCTATCAAAAATAAGATTTCTTTCCCTCTTCCATCCTCTTTTCCCTTATCCTAAAACCCAGTTTATATTAGCTTTATCCCTCTGAGGCTGAATCAATAATTTCATTCCTTTATTACAAATCTTAAGACAATTGTGGCAAATAAAAAAATGGAATTTGACTTGCTTATGTTTAATTATTGATGGGGCTTTTTTAAAACGTATTTGGTTCTCTGAAATGGTTTCTCAGAACTGTGCTCCATTTCTCGTTGGTTGCCTATTCTGTTTGTTCTTGGCCTCTGTGTTCCTTTTCGATTTTCTGCAGGTTAGCAAGTGCTGCATTGTCTGCTTTTGAAATGTGTCTTTAGGCATGCTTTTGTTTGACAAGGAATGCCAAGGCTGAGCTGACAGAAACTGTTTGAAAATCCTTTTCCAGGTATACAAGATCAGTGAGCCTGTTCAATGTATACTGTGATTAGAATTTTTCTTCACATATTTATATCAACATTTCAGTTTTAGGGAAAGCTGTTTTCTGAGACTACCTGTCAGAAAGAAACTTACAAAAGGTAAAGAACTCTATCATTTATATATTCAAATGTAGAAATACACTTGTGGTTAAGAGTTGATATCCCTCCCACCCCATCCTGTAAAATTTCAAAGAAAGGAGGCAGGTACTGCACGTGGTCACCACTCCTCCCACTGGCTGGAACAGATGTCTCCTTAGGCTGATCTGACCTTCAGATAGGTGAGTTCAGGATTTAATGTGAAAATGTGCAGGAGGTTTTAAACATAAGAGTTGGTCTCCTGCATGCTTTCCAGTTGAGGGTAGGAGAAGGGTAGGTGAGGAAAAAAACTACTGAAGGAAAGTTTGTTTCTGGTATTAAAAATACAACCTGCCAATAGGTATTTAAAGATACTGTTTCTTTTTCTGTTCAATTCACTTTAGCAAATACAGTACTCATTCTATCACCAGATGGGTTTCAAGGTGTAATACATTTCACTTAAGACCTTGCAGATGAGGGCAGTGTAGGATCAGTGGTAGAAGTCGTGTCTTCTACACAGGTGACCCTGATTTCCAGCCAACGTACATCATGAGCAACCTCCCTTCTGTCAGTAGAGGCATGTGGGTTGCTATGATACTGAAAAGGTTCAGTAGGGCTTCCAGACTAAGACAGGTAGGAAGAAAGACCTAACAAACTGCTTTTAAAAATCAGCCAGTGAAAATCCTATGGATCAAAATGGTCTGATCCACACCTGATCCTGAGGATGGCAGAGGTTCAGGAAGCTTTTCCTTCCATCATGCACGGGGTTGCCATGAATTGGGGAGTGACTGAAGAGCAGCTAAATAACAAAAAGCTTCTAAAAAGAGAACATATTACTTAAAAATAAAAACTCTGCTCTAAAATGTTACTTTTAGAAAATAAAGCTTAGCATATTACAATCAAGAAAAATGACTTGGCCACCAGTTAGGCACCTAGACATCACCAGTTAGGCTGACACTAATTGCCATCAGTAGAGTTTAAAATAATAAATAAATAAATAGAGAAGAGGATCATGTCAATTTAAGAGATTAAATAATTCTTACATATTTTGGCCCATACAGAAAATTTCATATCAAATTTGGTTTATCAAGTAATTAAATCTATTGATTAAAACAAGCCCAGCTGGTTGTCTACCTGAAAATAATTCATCAACCATTTCAATTAGCCAGAACATGCAAATGGAACATTCTACAGTTCCTTACACATGTTCCACAATTCAAAGCATTAATTAATTCAGATTGACCTTCTGCCTAGTGAGAAAAATTAGATTATACTGGATAGGTTACATTTGTCTCTGTTAATGATTATATCTTATTGATCAATCATTTAGTTAGTAAATTGGCTGATCATTTAGTAAGTGCCTGGCACAACTCTGAGTCTTGGAGATATAACCACACAGTCCCTGAACTCATGTTACAGCCCAGTGGTGGCAGAGAAAGTATCAGATACGTTCTTAACAACGTCAAAAACAATAAAAGAACCAACAAGTAAGTAATAATATCAGTCATTTAATTTTTTTTTTTTTTTTTGCAAAATAAGATGTAGTGAATAAACAGATAAGAAATAAAGCTTGTGATTATATGTAGTTTTCTAAAATAGGCTTATAGGTGACAATGTTTTCACGATGTATAATCCATCACTTTTTCCCATGACAACATTGACATATCTATGTTCTCTTCTCAATGGATTCTTCTATTATGAACAAATTCATATACCACCTGATTCTGCCACTAAATGAATGATTATGAGATACTTTTCCACCAAAAAGCACTGAGGCTTGGAAAGCCTTCTTTTTTCTTGTTTTCAAGTGGTGTTCTATGAAAGTGTACATCAATCCGTGTTTCTAAACCCAACAGAAAGAGTGATGAACAGCATAGTAAGTGGTGCTTACAGGTGTTTTACAATTTTCTGAGGTCTGAGTGCTGGAAACTTATGTTCTATGTACTTATTTTTTCTTAATCTAAGGTTGTTTGTACAAACCGAAGAGTAAGAAAAGGAGCCTTGGAGGCACAGTGGTTAAGCACTTGGCACCTAACCATAAGGTTGGCAGTTCAAACCCATCCAGAGAAAAATGTGTCAATCTACTCCATAAAGATTACAACCAAGAAAACCCTATGGAGCAGTTCTACTCTGTCACATGGGGTCACTATGAATTGAAATAGACTCGATGGCACATGACAATGACAACAAAAAAGAAAGAGAAAGAAAAGATGTGCCTACTATGTGATAAAATGACTCATTTTCACGGTAAATTAGATAAATGATGAATGCCACCCTAAATGGATAGCTGGTCCTAATGTTCCCTTCCATCCACTGAAGACCAATGAAAATAAAAGAGGGTATTTCTCCTCCTGCCTGCTTATGGTAGTTTGGTTAACTTGGTGCAGCTATTTCAGAGTCTTTTGCATAAAGAGAGACTAAACTCTGGTGGCATTGTGCCTAAGGCATTTGACTGCTAACCAAAAGGCTGGAGGTTCAAACCCACCAGCCAATCCTTGGAAAGAAGGTTGGGCAATCTACTTCGGTAGTGATACAGCTTCGGAAACCCAAGGAGGGGTGACTGTGAGGTGGGATGGCCTCAACGGCAATGAGTTTGGTTTTTTTAAAACTCATGTCCAATAATTGAAGCATTGCTTTAAGAAATGACACAAGATCATCCCTTTCACGTGGGCCAAAGAAAGTGCCAGAATATGTACTAGTGAGACAGGAAAAAAAGAGGCAGGAAAGAAGATAAATGTTATTTAAAGATGGAGGCATATATACAGCCTATCCATTTAATGTTCTGTTTCTGCTAGCTTTAACTGGACACATTATACAGATTCTCATGTTTTTCTGCAGAAATTCCAGAGTTGTCTATGAATCCTCAAGATGAGAATACCTAATTTACTTTCGGAGGTACTGCTACGCTCACAAATTCAAATGATAACAAACAAATAGGGTTTTGCAAAACATGTATAAAACCAACATACATGTTAATGCCCATGGTCTACCAGCTAAAAGTAAAGGGCCCCAGAGAGAAACACTTCAGAATTCCATAACAATACCTACTGCAGGACTCATTTCAGGAACAAAGAGTAGATAATCATTTGTTTTGGATGCACTCCAGGTGAGCAGGGAATTTGAAAGGTGAGGGAGGGAATATTCTTATTGGGAATAAAATGGAAATTATTTACTCTAGCAATCCTCATTATCCTGTTGATTTTGCAGCCTGCTGACACTAAGAGGTCCTCTTATCTTCCACCCACTCCCCTTTTGCTCTTACAATTCTCTAGTCCCTTTGGTTTCCTGCCAAAAATTTGCAAGTCTGAAACTTACAATATTTCTCCAGAAATGTTAATATCCCAGCTCCATGTAGTGAAGGGAAGAATGGGTAAGGCCCCACACTTTCAAATCCACGGTCAACCCTTTAGTATGAGAAGTTTGACAGGCAAAATTGCATGGCTGCTTATTAATGCATTATCAACACAATGTTGTTTTCATTGGCTTTTTTCTAGTGCAATCATTTCATGCAAAATTCCAAATCCATGTGAACCTAGAATTAAGAACAATGTATTTTTAAAATCATGCTGTGATGCAGAGAAAATAAAGCCTAATTAATCTTTTTCTTTTCTCTCTTTTTTTTTTTTTTAATGAGACTAGAAATAAATTTTGCTTCTTGTCTTTTGTAGTATGGAACAGACATTCCTGAAAAGAAGATATCTCTTAGACCAGAAATATTCTCAGGACATGGGGAGAAAAATCCATTAAAGAGTTTAATTCTGCTAAAATAAGATCCCTAGCTGCCTCATGCCTGAGGCAACTCATGCTAAGGGTACAATTTGAAAACTTGATTAAATGGGCTCTGCTGCTGTTCCTTAGCATAGTACCCTGTCCAGTGGCCTACATCTCTCTAAGACTCTACTTTCCATTCAACTTCTCACTCATCAATACCAACTGCATAACAGACATGAAAGAGTCAGACTGGTTAGAATCCCAGTCTCAGCAAATGTGTTAACCACAGGATTGTAAGGACTGGTTTCCTTGTTGGTAAAATGAATAAATACTTGATTTAAAAATTTACCTCACAAGATTGTCCTAAAAATTAAAATAATTTATATAAAGCACTTAGCACAATACCCAACACACAGTAGGTAATCTACAAATGTTGGTTTCCTAAGGAGCTCTGGTGATGTGGTTAAGGCATTTGGCTGCTAACCAAAAGGTTGGTGGTTCGATCCCACCAGTCACATCTGTAAAGATTTACAGCCTTGGAAACCCAATGGAGGTCACTATGAGTCGGAAGCTACTCAATGGCAGTGAGCTTTACTTTTTTTCCTTCTTCTAAAAGCATACCCCAACATAGGACTTACTCTCCCCACTAAACTTTTTGGAAAAAACACTAAGTAAGGAATAATCCTGCAAATAGGCAATTTATTATGAGCTTATAATCACCCAACCAAAACAGAATATAAACACTAATTTCTTTTTTCCGAATGTGTGTGCTACACTAATTACATCCAAAGTACCTGCCTTCAATAATTTATCCCAAAGGGGGATTATGCTTGTTGATACAAGCCCTGGGTCTAAATCAACAAGTCAACACCACTTTGATTGGTTTCCAATTTGCATGAATTGGGAAGAAACCTAGAGATGTTCCGGGAAGCTCTTCTTATAAATCTTTGAGGAAAATTACAGGAGATTTTTACCCTACAGTAGGGAACTCTGTCAGATGTCACATGGACCACAACAAAGCAAACTATATAGCTAGAGTGTGCCAGTCCCCAGTGTCTCTTTGTTTAAGTAATCATGACAAACCAAACATCCATCACCATGAGGTCAACACCTCCGTAAAGAGAGCCTCATCTCTCAGTCCCAGAAGCTGTGCTCATTCTATCCCAGCCCTGAGGTGAAAGGCCAAATATTTAGAGTGTTAGTCATATTCCAAAGAACTTCAGCAATCAGTTATACTGTCCAAATTCAGTCCTTTCTCCAGGGCCAGGTTCCACTGACCTCAGGCGTCTCAAAATGAACCAAATCCCAAAGCCTGCCTAGAGAGAGTCACTTTACTCTTCAGTATAAAAGACCCAAAACGCAGCTGAAAGCATACCCTCACCATTCATCGAAATTGGATTGGGATGTAGTAGGGTGAGGTGCACATCTGTGAGACCACTAATGGACCACAGTGTGTGATGAAGCCCTAAGATGTATTTTGAAGCCCACTTTCCCAAGATATATAGTAAAAAAAAGAACCAAACTCACTGCCTTCGAGTCGATTCCGACTCATAGCAACCCCCTTTGGGTTTTTGAGGCTGTAGACCTTTATGGAAGCAGACTGCCCAGTCTTCCTTCAACGAAGTAGCTGGTGGGTTTGAACCACCAACCTTCTGAAAGCAGTCAAATGCCTTAGGCACTATGCCACCAGAGCTCCTTTCCAAAAGACAATGTTAAAGAAAAAAAAGAATACCTGTCACATACATATAGCTAGAGTTGTTCTGTTAAAAGGGAAAGCCAAACACTTTATATCACTTTTTAGTAACAGACAAGAAAAAAGAATATTTTAGGTAGTTCTTACTCTCCCAACAAAACAGAATAAAATCCCTGTTCTGATTCCAACCCCATTGTCAAAGGGCCATTCACCAAATGTAAAAAAGCAGCTCTTCATCAATTTATCATTAACAACAGCATTACTACCTAATGTAGGGGAACTGCTCTTTCCCCAGGGACTCCCTTAATGGGAGCTTGGAGCCAGATAACAAGCAGAGGAGCTGGTCTGCCACAGGAGAGAACGAAATATCCACGCTCTGTCTCCCCAGCAAAGGATGATGCATGGTGCACAGTGGCTTTCTATTACTGATGAGCTCCTGGCAGTTCAGAAAGGAGGGAGAGGGCTGAAGCAACCAAAGTTTAAACTTTCCCAGAGCCACCTTCTTGATAATTTTTTTTTTCTTTTCAAGGAATTTATGCCAGTTTTCAATGCCCATTCCCCAGTGGCCGTTGGTTTCTGCCCAGGTCTTTTATTCTCCATTGGTGAGCATGCAGAGTTACAGTTTGGGAGTGATGTCAATAACCATTTTTTGAAGCCTAAGATACCATTCTTTCTTAGGTCATCCAGAAATTGTAACAAACACTTCTAACGTGCTTACTATGTATGTGATGCTATTCTAAACCCTCAATTGGTATTAACTAATTTAATCCCTTAGTAAATCTAAGAGGCAGGTGCTATCATTTGTCCCATTTTTGAATAAGGAAGAAGAAACACAAAGAGGCCTGATAACTTATTCAACATCACTAAGTTAATATGTGATGCAACTAAGGTTTTTACCCAGAAATTATGGCCTCAGAGTCTATGCTCTTAAGCAGGATACCATGTGCCTATCAACCCCATTACTGATAAAATTTAATGCATGACTTGGAACTCAAAGATAATCATTACATAACCAAGTGTTCAGGCTGGTGCTTCAGTTAGACTATGGACTTTGAGTTTGATTGACCAAAAAAAATACAAATACAAACTCACTGCCATTGAGTGGGATCTGACTCATAGCAACCCCTTCTTGGGTTCCTAAGGTGGTATAACTATGGAAGTAGGTTGCCCAACCTTCCTTTCAAGTAGTGGCTGGTGGGTTTGAACTGCCAGCCTTCTGTTCAGCAGTCAAATGCCTTAGGCACTATGCCACCAGAGCTCCTGAGTCTGATAGACTCAGGTTCAAGTCCTGGGTGGGCTCTACTGTGTCTTAGTCAGTTGAAGAAAAAAACACAACTTAGATCACTTATTAAACTATCCTAAACCTCACTTTTCCAATCTATAAAATGGAGATCATAAAAGTGCCTAGTTCATAAGGTTGTTGTGAGGATTAAGTATGATATTTCCTGCAAGAGTACCTTTGCACGGTTCTAGCAGTTATTTAGTGCTCTGTAAATATTAGTTATAATAATAATTATCATCATTATTATTTATTTCACATGTAGCTTCCTATTGTAGATGAACATTTGGAAGTAATGATCCTTCTTCACTCTCTCCAGGCACCCCACTGATTTCAAAAGCCCAGGCACATGAGATGACTGGTGGGGATTAGGGGAATCAGCGGCAGCTAAGGATCACAGCAAAACTAAGGGGCTCATAGGGACCAAACCCCTCAACCCTGGCTTCATTAGCAAGTTTCTCTAGCTGAGCTAACCCAGCCCATGCCAGTCAAGCATTCCCTTGCAAATATAAATCATTACCCAATAAACCACAGACATACAAGACTGTCCACAGCAGATAAAGCTGTGGGTCAGAGTAGCCAATCCCTGAGGCTTTGGGGAAAGAGAGAAAAAGCAACAGCATTAATTATATAAACAGTTACTTGGAAAATGCTTTAAGCAAGTGTTTTAGATTCCTCTTTAATTAGGATAAATAATTACTTCACTTTCATCTTTCAATGAGCCCTGTCTTCAAATACCAACTAGAAACATACAAAGATTGGAGGAATAAACTAACTGGGTTAGCTTTAAAGCCACTTTATCTTCCTCGATCTCGACTTCACCATCTGTACAATGAGAAGATTGGACTAGGTAAGTCTCCAAGGCCCCTTCCAGTAGCTTTTCCACAGCTCCGTGCAGTGCATTGGGACTGACATAATGACTACACCACTTTACTCATCTCATGTCCTTTTCTGGAAGCAACATAATATTTTAAGATATTAACTGTATTTGTTCATTGATCTTCAAAAACTGTTTTACAAATCTGAACATCAAGATATTTAGAAATTCTCTACATGTGCCTGTCCCCTGCCGTGGAAGGAAACCCAAAACAAACAGGTCTGAAAAATGTTTAGGAACTTGCTCAAATGAGGAATGGTTAAACCAACTGAAGATGTTCTTGGGAAATTATTATCACTTTTAATTAGATTTCTTTTTTGTAGCTCCAGAACTGGAATTAATAGGTTAACATTACAGAGAGAGAGAGAGAGAGAGATTGAGATCAAACAAGTTTATAAGAAATATCTTTCCACCCAACATAATGACTAGTAAGTAAGGACAAGTAAGCCCAAGCTTATGTTGCTTTTTGGATAATACAAGTGACACTTGTGACCCTTGTCAAGGATGCTTAGAGGAAATTGGGACTATATACAGAGAAGTATATGCTGAGTTCATATTACCTCTTTGATTTTTCCTAATTCCCCTCTGATAGCGAATAATTTCTTCATCCATGTTCCCCAAATACCATGTATGTAGCTTGAGTAGAGCACTTATGTGTGGTATTAGAGTATGTGTTTATTGGTGTCACTCTCATGAAATCAAGAGTGTCTCATTATCCTCTGTATACCTCTATCTATCATAGCTCTGAGCACATAGTAGATTCTTAATAAATATTGGTTGAATAATATTTTTTTAATTAATAATCTAAGGAGTTGTTTTTTACAGACTGCCCTCACCTTGAGAGGTTTGCATTGTCGCTGCATTAACATAACTAAAACCAATTTTATATAATTATACGCAATACATTCCACATCACTGGAACATAATAAATGTTTGGGAAACAAATTCATTTGACAGAAATTAAGCAATAAGTGTTGGGAACCTGTATAGTGTGGCATAGAACACCCTCCAAAATCTGGCCCTCACCTACTTAATGGCAACTTTCTCCACAACACCAGCTGATTCCTCACAATCTCCCTAACTTATTTGCATTCTCACTCTTGTACTTTGGCTCAAGCTGTTTCTATAACCTGGACAGTCTTCCCTACTTTTTCTAGAGGACCAAGATCTTATCCTCCCAAGAACTCTATATCATTCACTTACCACCTAATCATATGTTTAATTGCCATCTACTCATTGGGCAAATAATAATTGAATGTTCAATATGTGTGGGCTGAGCTAACTTTGAGGATATAAATGGAAGAGATACATTTTCTGCCCTCAAAGAGTTTAGAGCTCACTGGAAACCACCTATTGTCATTGAAATAATCATTTTAATGCGTGATGATGGAAGCATTAAGGATGCCATCTAACACAATCTGCAGATGATGGTGATGGGTGCATAGAAGATTAGGGAAAGCCTTCTGGAGGTAGTGTCATGAAAGCTGAAAAAATGGCAGAAGTAAGTCAAAAGAGATAAGATCTTTCCAGACAGAGAAGTATGTGTAAGAGCTGCAAGAGAATAAAGTGCAGTGGGCTAAATAGGGGAGCTCCAATGGTATAATGCCTAAGACATTTGACTGCTAACTAGAAGACTGGCAGTTGAAACCCACCAGCCACTCCTCAGAAGGAAGATTGGGCAATCCACTTCTATAGAGATACCATCTTGGAAACCTGAGGAGGGGTCGTTGTGAGTGGAGATCCACCTGACAGCAGTGAGTTTGGTTTGGTTTGTTTTTTTGTTTGGTTAGTTGGTTGGTTGGTTTGGGCTGAAGATGGCTAGCTGGTGTGTAGGGAAAAGGGGAGAGATGAACATGGAAAAATAAGCATGAGCTGATTAAGGAAGAATATGTTATGTTGGTAAATCCATGTTTTATCTTCATGTGAATGGAGAACGTTTGACAAATTGTAGATGGAGAAATGACCTGATTAGATATTCTTTTATAATGTTAATTGAGGCAGGAGTGGATTGAAAGAGAACAGACTCTAGGCAGAGAGGCAAATTAAGAAGCAATTTTAGTGAACTGTATATGAAGTGCTGTTGTTGTTGTTGTTGTTATGTGCCGTCGAGTCAGACCCGATTCACAGCAACCCCTCCTTGGGTTTCCGAGGCAGTATCACTACGGAAGTAG
>NW_006922069.1:1681597-1682863 GCF_000298275.1 Orycteropus afer afer | reverse complement strand
AACCACCAACCTTTTTTCAGCAGCCCACTGCCTTAACCACCATGCCACCAGAGCTCCTTAATGGAATACTAATGGAGCTCTGGTGGCATAGTGCCTAAGGCATTTGACTGCTGACCAGAAGTCTGGTGGTTCAAACCCACCAGCTGCTCCTCAGAAGGAAGGTTGGGCAATCTACTTCCATAGTGATACCACCTTGGAAACCCAAGGAGGGATCACTATGAGTTGGATCTGACTCTACAGCAGTGGGTTTTGGGTTTTTTTGTTTGTTTGTTTGTTTGTTTGTTTTGTTAATGCAATATTAAAGAATAATGAAGAATCTGCAAAACACCTCATAACATGGATGAACTTGGAGGATATTATGCTGAGTGAAATAAGTCAATCACAGAGGACAAATAGTGTTTGAGTCCATTGTTATAAATAGTCAAGGAAAGGTTTACACATGAAAGGAAATTTCTTTGTTGGTTTCCAGCGATGTGAGGGGAGGTATAGGAATATTACTAGCTAGTTAAGAGACATACTGATTTGGATGAAAGGAAAGCAATATAACAAAAGTATGTGACCAGAACAACATTGCTAATGAAAAGGAAGACATGGGGAGGCGCACAAGAGGTACAGATAACAAAAGTATACACTTTTACATACACAATACTGCATTATCAATAACAACAAACATTAATCTACAGGTGGATACATAGGTAGACAGGCAAGATGATAAGTTATGTGTAGGCAAACAGGAATATACCCAAGACCATATTTAGTTTGACAGATGATTTTCTACATATGAATTTGTGTGTGGTATAAAAATGTTCATATATGTAGTAGATCTAATATGGAGCAAAGTTAAGATAACTTCTTAACCACAACCAAGCATCTTGAAGGAGTGAGTCCCTGGGCCTGCAGCTCGAGATCATGGTTGCAGGGGACATTGTGATAGTTGGAGCTGTGTGTCAACTTGGCTGGACCCCAGTTCTGTGTGGTTGTTCCCATGATGGGATCAGATGACTGTGTTCTGAGTGGCCAGTCTGCCCAAGGGGAGTTTCCCTAGGGGTGTGGCCTGCTTCCAAGATATCCAAGGACATCCTGGGAAGAGCCGCATTCCTTGAGGGGTTGGAACCCTGGTGTGCGAACTACAGACTTCCGTGAGTGAACGGCCCACCGCTCAGCCTGGAGATCTCGGATTCGTCTTTTGTTGGAGTCAACAACCAGTATACTGCATGCCAGCTTGAATCTCTTGGCTCCCCTGTGCTTGCAGAAGCCAAGGCGGCC
>NW_006922069.1:1678641-1681497 GCF_000298275.1 Orycteropus afer afer | reverse complement strand
CGTAGTGATACTGCCTCGGAAACCCAAGGAGGGGTCGCTATGAGTCAGGGCTGACTCGACGGCACATAACAACAACAACAACAACAAGCATGTGAATTAAGGCTATCTCAGGCGATTGGATCTAAAGGATTGGGTAAAATTAAATTAGGGGTCAGAGTGTTTGGGGAATAAGCTATACCTCCCAATATTCTGACTAGAACAGCTAAGTGAGTGGAAATGGCGTTTACCCAGATAGAAATAGTACAGGGAGTAGGTTTAGTGAGGAAAGTAGTAAATTGCATTTTAAACCTAATAAGTTTGTGATGTCTGTGTACCGTAGTGCCTAAGGCACTTGACTGCTAACCAGAAGGCTGGCGGTTCAAACCCACCAGCCACTCCTGGGAAGGAAGGTTGGGCAATCTACTTCCGTAGTGATACTGCCTAAAGAGGGGTCGCTATGAGTTGGATCCGACTCAACAGCACATAACAACAACATCAACAACAACGTGAGATCCTCAAGAAGGAAGCAGTTAGATACACAAGTCTAAAACTCAGGGGTAAAAACTAGGATGAAATACAAATTTGAAAATCCTGAACAAAGAGGTAGATAATAGAAATGGTGGAAATTCATAAGATCTCCTGGGAATTATGGCCAAGGAGGAAGTGAAGAATGCACCCACCCCATCCCCAACCTGCTCTCCAAAAGCAAAATAAACCAAAAAGTTCTTTACCCTGAGTCAGAGCAAGCTGGCGTCATCCACTTGTCCCAAGTCATCATATCTCCAAAAGAAGGACCAAAGACTTCTATGAATGCAAGTTAAATGGGACAACAAGAGTTTGTCTGCTTTTGATTGTTTCTAAATTTAAATGCTATCTCTTTTTGTTGTTGTTTTTGTAATTGCAGAAACTTTGGAAGTTGGAAGTTTGAAAGTTGACATAAATTTGCCAACTAACCCTAATTTGGATGTATCCCTTCCTCCATTTAATCTGATCTTTATTTTGTCTGAGGGAGGTGGGGCTGCTGACTTAAAGTTTTAGAGTTGGGTTTTTTAACTGATAAAGACTCCACTTTCTTTCCCCTGAAGTTTGTTTCAGCCAAACCAGTTCATTCTGCTATTCAATTTCAAAATAAAAGGACATATAAACAGAGAAGATAAAAAGGAAAAGAATGCCTCCTGGACCTGAATTGGGTCTTGAAGAAGTACTGTGAGGGTTATTTACTTTCCATACATGCCTATTTGTCTTGTCACCATAAACCAAGTGTAAGCCCCCCTGAAGACAGTCAGATTTTATGTGTTTGTGGGCAACTAGCCCAGAGGTCTACAAATAGAAACTGCCGATGACTCTTTATGGAATCCAAAAAACCAAACTCACTGCCATTGAGTCAAATCTGACTCATTGCCACCCCTCCTTGGATTTCTGAGGCTATATCTCTATGGAAGTAGATTGCCCAGTCTTCCTTCCTGAGGAGTGGCCAGTGAGTTTGAACAACCAGCCTTCTGGTTAACAGTCAAGTGCCTAAGGCACTAAGTCACCAGAGTTCCCTTTATGGAATCAGTGGTTGTTTATACAAATAGACTCATTCCTATGCACACTTCTATAGCTCTTGGACTCTGTTCTATGCTATTTAACACAATTAAATACTACCCTATTCTTTCATTAGTTCACGGGTTACCCTTTGGAACCAAAATTAGACGGTATAAGCTTCTTGAGTACAGGAATGCTGGTTCATACTTTATCTTTTATTTCACACCTGACAGAACTGATGCTCAATAAATGCTTGTTGATTCACATGTACTGTTATGTCTAGAATCTATTTATCCTGCCACATTACACCTTATGAAAGACAAAAAGAATGTCTGTCTCAGATTGCAGGACTGAAGTAAGCTATTTTTAAGCACACCCTATAACAGTCCAGAATTCTGTATGTAGCCTAATTGAGCAATTCATTAAAGAGAGCTTTCACTGAATTAGGCTTCAACAGGGTACACATGGGGCTGCACTGTGACCTTCAATTGGTGATGTACATTTCATATGCCAATTTATAAGCAGCATCAGTAATGTGGTATATTCTTTGTGAATTAAATCATCAAAAGCTTCTAGTTGCAATGCAGGAAATTGCACTCTCTGTACAGACATTACGGAAAGAATTGGGAAGGGAAAGAGGGAGAGAAAGGAAAAGAGAGCAAAGAATGAAAAGGAAGAGAAAGATTGTGCTAATCACAAGAAATATACATCAATGGACTCAAGCTCAAACAGATCAGGTCTCTCCTCCATATGCATGGGCACTATATTGAGTCATAAAGATCCTTTCCATTCAGAAAAAAATGCAATAAACATTCCTAGAAAGTATCACAACAAAATAACCAGATTTCTCTAAATAGTCCCACCTTGACTCTAGGCTGCAGAATGAACAACACAATCTGTTGCATCATATCTTTCTCATTGTCATTGTCACCACTGGATTGTGTGCCACAGTGTCAAACACAAATGACTATAGATTTCCCCCCTCACTAAAACTCCATAGAAAGAAACTGAAACAGGGTGTCCATCAAGAGATGGCAGCCCAAAGAGGTAAGCAAGTAGCCTCAGAAGGCGCTCAGCAAATGAGGATCAGATATCTAAGAAGGGCTGAAGGGAGCTGTGAGGCTGTAACCCTAATATACAGAAGCAACTCAGTGGTCAGGACTTGGGCACTGGGAAAACTTCAGGTAATGTTCAGGACTTTGAATGACTTTATTCTGGTTCAACCCCTGGTAAAAATTTGCATCTCCACCCCAGATGTACCAAATCAGAATCTACATTTTAACAAAATCTTATAAGAATCATCTGGGGGTATAGATCCATCGACCTATAGTCAGCTGATCTTTGACAAAG
>NW_006922069.1:1652064-1670104 GCF_000298275.1 Orycteropus afer afer | reverse complement strand
AGCTTCTATATGCTTGTGAGCCATTTTCCTAAGATAAATTTCTCTCTCTCTCTCTCTCTCTCTCTCTCTATAAATATATATATACACTTTGCTGGCTTTTGTGTTTCTCTAGAGAACCCAATCTAACACAGACATCAATTGGCACAACCCAGTACACCAAAACATAGTTCTACATCCTACTTTGGTCAGTAGCGACTGGGGTCTTAAAAGCTTGAAAACAGCCATCTAATGCAACTATTGGTCTCTCTTCATCCAAAGCAAAGAAGAGTGAAGAAAATCAAAGACTCATAGAAACAATTAGCCCAAGAGACAAGTGGACCATGGGAACCTCAGGTACATGACCCTGAGAGCAGAAAAATTAGATGGTACCCAATTACCACTGCCAACCACTCAGAAAGGGGCCAAAATTGGAAATCCTGGATAGAATGGAGGAAAAATGTGGAACAAACTCAAAAACATAAAGAAGACCAGCCTTATTAGTCAGATAGAGATGGGTGAAACCTTCAAGACTATGGCCAAGTCACCCTTCAGGCCTGGAATTGAAATCACTCTCATGGCTTACCTCTCAGCCAAACGATAGAGAAGACTACCAGGTGAACATTTGCACCAGGTAGGTATGCTCCTCAGAACAATCAAACATGGGACACCAGAAAGGCAGCATTTGCACAGGGAGAAAGCTCAGAAGGGAGGAATGCATAGGAAAGAAGGACACAGGGAAAAGGTAACAACAGGGAGGAAGTGGGAAGAGAGCTGTTACTTTGTGAAGATTGCAATCAATGTTACTAAACAAAACATGTAAGAACTGTTGAATGGAAAATGAATAAGCTCTACAAAATTTCACTCAAGTCAAAACAAATAGTTAAAAGAAGAAGAAGAAGAAAAATCATCTGAGAATCTTGTTAAAATGTAAATTCTGATTCAGTACATCTGGGGTGGGAATGCAAATTTTTAGCAGGGATTGCAAGAGGAATTAACTGATTGGAAGCCCTAGTTATGTGGATGTGAATGAGGAAAAAGAAAGCCTTCCTTCCTTCATCCCTTTCTTCCTCCCTCCCTCCTTCCCTCCCTTCCTCCTTCCTGTCTCCCTTCCTTTCTTTTTGATATTTAGAGACAGACATTCTTGGTCACTGTTTTGGTTCTCTAGTGCTGCTACAACAGAAATATGCGTGGATGACTTTAACAAACAGGGATTTATTCCCCTACAATTTTAGAAGCTAGATGTCTGAGTTCAAAGTGGGCTCTAGGGCTGGGTGTAGGCCCCTTGACCTTGGGATTCAGCTCTGCCTCCTGTTCCAGGCACACTAGAGCTGGAAGCTTTTTCTGACTCAATCAGCTGCTGGCTACTGAGGCTGATAAACCCAAGATTGACAAATAAAATGGCACAGTTCCCAGGGTTAGCAAGCAATACAGCAGGCCGCTAGTTCAGGTCTAGAAAGTCCCAAGATTGGCAGGCAACATGGCAGGCCACTGATGACTTGGCCAAATGCAGGAGCCAGATGTGTCAAGAAGGTAGAGATCTTTTTCAAACCATCTCCTTACATACTGGTAAGTAGGCCACATCCTGAAGGCAATTAATTAGCTGCTTACAGCAGATTGCACCATGGAGCTGATTGCACCACACTCAATCTCATCATGGGAATATCTTTATCCAGCTGCCCAGTCACTCACAACCACAGCCCAGCCAACTTGACACACAATCTTAAATACCTCAATCATCATACTACTCAGAATTCCAGGTCCAGCATCTGAATATTCGAAAATCTGACTCAGTGGGGTAGCATAGAATAAGCTGACATTCAGTGAGGACACATCAGTAAAGTGTTATTCTTAGCCTTATTATTAAACAATATTAAAATACTAAGATAATTCTGTACCAGTTGGTAAATAGCTACTGTCCCAAGACCCTGAGTATATAATTAAACTGAATAATGAGGATGCATATCAATCACAGCAGAAATTTGAAAGGGACATAACAACATATATAGTAGAGATTCTAAAATACATAAGAGAATACTATCAGCAATTTTATGGCAACAAGCTTTAAAACATAGATGAAATGTGCAATTTTCTGGAAAGATTTAAATTCCCAAATAGACTCAAAAATTTTTAAACTAAATAAACCATAGTAATTAAAGACATTGACTCAGTAGTCAAATTTCACGACTTCTCCCCCCAAAAAAGAAACCATGTGCCTAGGTCTTACAGTTAGCATTCTCCAAAGTCTTAAGAAATCATTATAAATACTACTCATTGCTATAGAGTTGGATCTGACTCATAGCGACCCCTCCTTGGGTTTCCGAGCCAGTATCATTATAGAAGTAGATTGCCCAATCTTCCTTCTGGAGAATGGCTGGTGGGTTTGAACTGCCAGCCTTCTGGTTAGCAGTCAAATGCCTTAGGCACAATATGCTACCAGAGCTCCCAAGAAATCATTATCCCTATCTTATATAAGGAGCTCCGGTAGCATAGTGGCTAAAGCACTTGACTGCTAACCAGAAGGCTGGCGGTTCAAACCCACCAGCCACTCCTAGGAAGGAAGGTTGGACAATCCTACTTCCGTAGTGATACTGCCTCAGAAACCCAAGGAGGGGTCATTAAGAGTCAGGTCAGCATATAACAACAACAACAACAAGTATTCCCTAGGGAGTGGCTCCAATACACCAGACCTCCATATCAACAACTTTTTTCAGCCTGAAAGTAACTTTCTATCACAGAAAATTTTTCTTCAGAGACAAGTGACAATTTGACACATGCCACCAATCAGTTTCCAACATAAATTCATAAAATTTTTCTTTAAACTCTTTCATGCTGAATTATTTTCTGCTTTAAATATTTTGTTGACACCATGTGTTTAATAGAAGTCATACTGAAATCAAAGGAAAAAAATTTTGAAGTAATGTGGATTTTTATATAATTATATGGGACACATATGTCCCAAGTGGACTCTGGTGGTAGGATTGGTGGGGTAAGGCCTATTTCTTCAGATTCACAGTTCTACAGGTCCCTGCCAGGTGGTAGAGCATATACGACTGAGATAGCAGTTTTCCAAGAAACCTGAGAGACTGACAATGTTGATGGGTAATTTGTATCCCAGGGGTCACAAAATGGTTAAAAAAACTTTATGAGGGCCCTAACATTCTTCAGATATTAGTCTTTTGCTATAGGGAAATATGTTCAAAAGTAAGTCATTGTATCCTTTCTTCATATATTCATTTATGTATAAATTTCTTGACCTAGAGAGAAATCATCTTAGCTAAAAATTAATTCATGTAATGCCCTGTAGAATGTGAGTCAAAAAACATGGGCTTGGGAAGAACATGATTAAACTGAGTAATTTTACCTTCTCAGAGTGAATTTTGATGCCTTCAGCCTTATGGGGCTATGGGAGGAATCTGGAAAGGACACAACACAAGTTTCCAATTGCTTCATTGATCCAGGTAACAAAACCACATCCCAAGAAATACGCAGAAAGTTAATAGAGCAAAGTTTAGATGCAGAGTAATACTGGTAAAGTAATGAGAGCCAGGGTATGAGGAAAAAGAATTCAATATTAAAACCCAGCATAAAATAGTTTAATTTATGAATTATAGTACAATGGCTTACATATGATTTTGGATTCAACCAAGGCCATTTTTAAGAGCTGGAAACATAGGGGTGTCTTAGAAAAAGACTTTATGAATTTATCATAAAATTCTTGAAGTACTTTCAATTATCATTCACACACTCCTGATAATAAATCATTTTATATTATCCTTCCACACTGTTCCCAAACCCAAATTATCTCGAGGAATGATAACTATCAATTTTCCTTGCTCAGGACTTACATAGGGCAAAGAGACATTCGTATTCAAAATTGGACATAATTCTTATTTAGAATTCACTATTTAAAAGAAATAGGAATTGAATAAATTTTTGGAAGGGAGGACTTCTTTTGCAGAGTAAAGCCACTTCATAATTCATATGTTTTTTATGTCAAAGTACACTGTTGCTTCAGTGCAATTTAATTATCCTTTTGTATTCAAATACGTATTTTTATTAGATAACACTGGCCACATTGGTTTTGTGTACATGTTTAAGACTGTACTGATTTGTAGTAAGTTGAATATTGTAAAATAAGTTTTATTTTAATCTTTTCATTGACTCCCTTGAATGGGCAATAAGTCCCTATTTTTTTATGTTAATTGTGTTGATTTTTTTTACTGTATTTTCAGCAAAATGAATATTTTTGTGATGGTTGATCATTTTTTCAGTTTGAGCATCCTGAATTGTATGCATTCTTGTTCATTGTATGCTACCATACCTATTCTGCACTAGTGATATCCAATAATTGTACCAGAATTCCCTTGAAGTTTGCTCATTGATTGTTTATTGTTGTTGTCTTGCTAGAGTGTATTACCATTGCTCACTTCAGTGTTGACATGTAAGATATGTTTACCCAACATCAAAACACTGGAGATTTTCTGCCTGCTCATTTTATTCATTCAGCAAATATTTATTTCATGTTTACTATGCAATAAATTCCGGATATGCAAAACCTAGGTAAAGCACTTGAGGTATTCGATCTTTTGCTGATTCCTCCCCTTCTTAACCTGGCTAATTCTTACCTATCCTTCAAGCTAAGTGCTAGAAAGGTGGAGTAAGATGGTAACTGAAAACAGAAAATTAGATGTGGCATCAAGGAAGTCCCTGGGGAGTTTAACAAGAGCATTTTCAGGAGAGTAAGAGGGTGCCAGAATTCAAATTATCAAGGATTCAAATGAGAAAGAAGAGCCAGAGAGGATAGACCTTTTTTTTATTTCATAAGACCAGTAACAAAATAAATAAGCAGATGATATGACAGTAACTTGAGGAGTTGTTGTTATGTGCCGTCGAGGCGGACCTGACTCATAGCAACCCCTCCTTGGGTTTCTGAGATAGTATCACTACAGAAGTAGATTGCCCAACCTTCCTTCCAAGGAATGGTTGGTGGGTTTGAACCACCAGCCTTCTGGTTGGCAGTCAAATGCCTTAGGCACTATGCTACCAGATCCTCAAATGAAAAGGTCATTTTTGGTTTCAGAGAAATTTGAGTATGTATGTTTACAAACTTAAAAGCAAAGAGCAAATAAAGCCTGAACCCATTGCTGACAAGTCAATTCCAACTCATATTGACCCTATAGGACAAAGTAGAGCTACTCCCATAGGGTTTCCAAGACTGTAAGCTTTACAGAAGCAGACTGCCCCATCTTTCTCCTGTTGAGCAGCTGTTGGATTAAAACCGCCGACCTTTGCATGAGGAATATCAGGCTCAATTGGCATAATATACTACAGAAAAACATTATTCTACATCCTACTTTGGTGAGTAGTGACTAGGTCTTAAAAGTTTGTGAACAACCATCTAAGATGCAGCTATTAGCCACTCCTCCTCCAGAGCAAAGAAGAGTGAAGAAAATCAAAGATGCATGGAAACAGTCCAAGGAACTAGTGGACCATGGGAACCACAGCCTACATGACCCTGAGACCAGAAGAAATAGATGGTGCCCGGCTTCCACTGCCAACCACTCAGAAAGGGATCAAAATAGGAGATCCTGGATAAAGTAAAAGAAAAATGTGGAACAATACTCAAAATCATAAAAAGACCAGCCTTACTTGTCTGATAGAAACTGGTGAAACCTCCAAGACTACAGCCCCTAATCACCCTTCAGGCCTGGAATTGAAGCCACTCCTGTGGCTTCCAGCCAAACAACAGACAGGCCTACAAGGTGAACACCACGTAGGTCCACTCCTTAGAATGATCAACGATGGGAGGTCAGAAAGGCAGTATTAACACAGAGAGATAGCTCATAAGGCAGAAATGTATAGGAAAGAAGGACACAGGGAAAAGGTAATCACAGGGAGGAAGTGGGAAGAGAGTTGTTATCTTGTGAGGATTGCAATCAATGACATGAAACAAAATGTGTATGAACTGTTGAATGTAAAATGAATTTGCTCTGTAAACTTTCACCTGAATCACAATTTAAAAAAAAAAAAAAAAGTACCAACCTTCCAGTTAGCAGCCAAATACTTAACCACTGTGTCACCAGGGCTCCAAAGAGCCAAATAGTTGGGAGAAATTGAAGATAAAAGGAAACAATGAGAATAATTTACACAGGTAGAAGTTTGTCTTGGGGAGGAGGAACTTTTGTTCACTTAGGATATCAGGGAAGGAAGTAAATATGAGAACAATTAAAATCTAGAAGTAGCAAGTAGAGTAGAGAGAATAAGAGAAATGCTTCTTATTGCCATTGAGAAAAATGGATGGAAGCATTTTTCTGAGAAGGATATAGATAAGGAATAAGTAAAGAGTTTGATGAGAATGATAAATGTTTGGAATAATACAAATTGCATGCGTGTGTGTGTGTGTGTATGTGTGTGTGTGTGTCTCACTTAGGTCACTCCACATCTGAAACTGCTACTGTTGTTGTTGTTGTTGTTTGCCATCGAGTCGGCCCCGACTCATAGTGACCCCTCCTTGGGTTTCCGAGGCAGTATACTAGACAATCTAAATCAACTAACATGGAAGGGAAGTGACACTTTATTGACGCTTAAATCCAATGATTCATAATACTCTGTATTTGTTCTGGCCTCTCTCATCCTCTATTGAATATTATTCAAGACCCAACCCTAATTTATCTCTGGTGCTCTGGTGGCATAGTGCCTAAGGCATTTGACTGCTAACCAGAAGGTTGCAATTCAAACCCACCAGCCACTCCATGGAAGGAAGACTGGTCAATCTACTTCCAAAAAGATTTACCACCTCAGAAACCCAATGTGGGTCGCTATGAGTCAGAATCAACTCAATGGCAGTCAGTTTGGGGTGTTTTTTTTTTTTGCTGGTAACCCTAATTTCACCTCCTCTGGGCAGCCTCCTCTGATTCTCCCCAAAGAAAACTCTTTCTTTAGGTATATGGTTTATCTAGTCTTGGAACATCACTTGTCTTTATTTCATTTTTTAAAAAACTTTTTATTGTTATATGGGTGAAAGTTTACAGGATAAACTGGCTTTCCATTCAGTAATTCATACACATTTTGTTTCATGATAATTGATTGCAATCCTCACAATGTAACAACTCTCTTCCTACTTCCTCTCAGTGTTTACAACTCTCTTCATCCTTCTTTCCTATCCCTTCCTGCCTTCTGAGCTTTATCTCAGGGAAATGCTGCCCTTCTGGTCTCGTATGATTGATTAATTGTCCTAAGGAGTGTGTACCTCTTGTCTATTGTTTGACTGTAAGTTGAGCCACAGGGGAGTTCAGCTCAGACTTGAAGGGTGACTAGAGCCATAGTCTTGGGGTTTCCACCATTCTCTATCAGATCAGTAAGACTGGTCTTTTTCATGATTTTGGATATCATTTGTAATATTTCTTTAATATTATCTCTTTAAGGGCCAAAGTCTTAACAATTTTTTTTAACTCACTACAGCTTCTGCCAGGGTCTGGTACATAGAAAGGCCTTAATAAATGTTTGTTGATTGACTGATTACTTATCCTTGATATGGAAATTTTAAAGATTTCAATAATTACAGGGAAGTTGTTCAGTTTCATTTATTCCTATATTGAAGACAAAGCCTGAGAACAGATGAGAACGCAGGCAAGAGACCATTATATCACCCGGGTTAGTAACATAGATGTGACTTTGGAACGGTCACTCTATTCTATCCTCAATTTCCAATCAAGACTACCCATTGCCAAGATGTGAAGACTGGGATTGCTTTAGGGCAGGTAGAATGAGATTATTTCCTCTGAGCACACTTTATCTTAGTCCATCTAAGGACAATAACCAGTTTGTTCACATTCCCAAAGCAAAATGGCCAAGAAATAACTTTGGCAAATCAGACCAACTGAATTTTTAAGTCCCTTGCAATTCTGTCATTTTAGAGACCTAAGATAATGGGACCCCAGCAAGGTGTGTCCTGGCCTGGAAACGTGTCTGAATAGAGCTTTTATACCTTGAAAGCAACAGCTCTCCTTCTAAAGTGAACTGACGTTATTTTACAGGCTTTCCATGACAGACATTATTAAAACAATTCCCTTTGAAACTTGCATTTTACTTTTAAAACCACTGGTAGAGATAACTCTTCCTCACTCATGAAGACTCTATAACCTTTAAAACAAGCTCATCATGCAGTAATCCATTTCCAAACCCTGTTAGGGAATCTAGGTTAAGCACAGTATAACAGAGTGAAACTGTGGGCTTGATTGAGAAAGACTTCCATCTTTATCATAATTGGCAGAGTCCTCACTAGGGAAGTGAGAGCACCTGGTTCTAGTTCTAATTTTTCTTGCTCACATGAATAATTCATGCTGCCTTTACATGACCACGCCATTACAACAGTAGAGGATGGTCTCTACGTGCAGATCATTGGCTAAAGCCTGGTCAAAACACACTGTCCCTTCCCACCCAGCAGGAAGCTTTGGCTTCGGCACATGTGAGTCTTGCTCAAGGTTGGAGTGTGGCCACTGAATGTTAAATTAAGGTATCGTGAATTTGGTATTAATAATTCCCAATTTGTTTTATTGAACTAAAGGCTAAGCTCTCTAAATATTTAACCTTTAAAGAAATTCCGATCCTTCTTAGTGATAGAAGAATATATTAGGTGAACACTTTGAAAATATGTATACATTAAGATTTTATAGGCCTGCATATATTTGAAAATGAAACAGATACTCAGAGTGGTTTTGTTTAAAAATAATTAGAAATCTGATCACATCTGATCCTCTGTTTGAAACTTTTTGGTGGCTTTCCATGGCTTTTAGGACAAATTCCAAAGTCCATCACATTGCATAAGATGCCCTGAAGAATCTGGCTCCTGCCTACCCCTCTAGCCTCATTCTACCACCCTACCCCCTTGTTTGCTATACTCCAAACACATTGCCATTTTCAGGTTCTTAAACCTCTCAGATGTCCCTGGGTCACACAAACATTAAACACATTCAGTTGCTAAACAAATGGTTGAAGGTTTAAGTCTACCCAGAGGCACCTCAGAAGAAAGGCTTGGTGATCTACTTCACTGAAAATCATATAGAGCGCAATTCTACTCCGACATACCTGGGGTCACCATCAGTTGGAGTCAATGCTACAGCATCTGGTTTACTGGTAAACCAGTAAAGTTCAGGAACTTCTAATAGGCTCTTACCTCTTTTCTCTCTGTCACCTTTTGTCTCCAACCCCAAGCCTCCATCTGGCTCACTTCTGCTCAAGACTGCCAAGAGCAGGGTCTCTACCAAAAAGTCATTTTCAAAAATAACTATTTCCTGACCTCAGACTAACATTCACAGACCATTCCTCCCTTCTCCCTTATGTTTTCTAGTTATATAATCTGTCATCAAATATGTGCTTTTCCTTTTCTGATCTTATTTCAGTTGTAATTAAGTATGTCCAGATTAGACAGTAAGCTCCAAAAGGGACCCTATCTAATGTGTTCACTCTATCCCCAGCTCTTAGCATTTGTTGTTGTTTGCCGTCCGACTCATAGCGACCCCTCCTTGGGTTTCCGAGGCAGTATCATTACGGAAGTAGGATTGCCCAACCTTCCTTCCGAGGAGTGGCTGGTGGGTTTGAACCGCCAGCCTTCTGGTTAGCAGTTAAGTGCTTTTAGCCACTATGCTACCAGAACTCCCAGCTCTTAGCATAGTACTTGACAAATAATAGGTGCTATGTGAATGAGTGGGAGTTCTGGTAGCATAGTGCCTAAGGCACTTGACTGCTAACCAGAAGGCTGGTGCTTCAAACCCATCAGCCACTCCTTGGAAGGAAGATGGGGCAATCTATTTCCTTAGTGATATTGCTTCGGAAACCCAAGGAGGGGTCGCTATGAGTCAGGTCTGACTTGACAGCCCATAACAACAACAACAACATGTGAATGAGTAATGAACAGGTAAACAGATATATGAATGGCGCTCTGCATAGCTGTGGCTATTCCAAAGCCCAATTGCTAAGCTGTCTGATAGTTGACTTCTTTGTTTAGTGGAATTTTTGTCAAGGTGGAGGGACCAGAGATGTCACCTGAAGGAATAAACAGACTATATAGATGCGGGCCTTCTCTACCACCTCCCTGCTCTACGCTTAGATTGAAGAGCTGTTTATTTGTTTCAGGATTTGGGCCCTATGTTACCTGAAAGTTGATCTACTAGATACCTGAATTGTTGATATCTTCTTGAACTAGGACCAGCACTGAAAAGACTTTATCTGCCACCAGACAAAGAAAGAGAAAGGAGAAAGCAAAGAGGCTTGCATGAGTGAGGACAGTTAAGACATAAAAGAAGGGTAGTGGATGTGGTTAGGGTGGGGCAGAGATGCAGAGTAACCATGGGAACAACACATGTTGCTGGAAAAATCAGGGAGCCTGCATAAAAGGTGGCTAGGGTGAAAATTAATTATTCATGGTATTGTTCAAAACCTCCACATTTTGCTGGATCACTTTTCTTTGGAATGGGCACAAATATGTATCTCTTCCAGTCAGTTGGCCAGGTAGCTGTCTTCCAAATTTCTTAGCATAGATGAACAAGCACCTCCAGCACTGACCCAGAATGCCAGGAATAAAAAATTGAAAAGGGTATTACATTCATCGTCAAAAAGGATGTTTCAAGATCTATCCTAAAGTGAAGTGCTGCCAGTGATAGGATAATATCCATGTGCCTACAAGGAAGACCATTGTATTGAATAATACAACCATTATTCAAATTTATGCACCAACCACTAAAGCCAAAGAAGAAGAAATTGAAGGTTTTTAACAACTTCTGCAGTTTGACATTGATCAAACATGCGATCAAGCTGTATTCATTATTACCAGTGATTGGAATGCAAAATTTGGAAGCAGAGAAGAATCATCCATAGTTGGAAAATATGGCCTTGGTGATAGAAATGATGCTGGAGATCACATGATAGCATTTTGCAAGACCAATGACTTATTCATTGCAAATAACTTTTTTCAACAACATAAATGGTGGCTATACACATAGACCTCACCAGATGGAATACACAGAAATCAGATCAACTACATTTGTGGAAAGAGACAATGGAGAAGCTCAATATCTTCAGCCAAAACAAGGCCAGGAGTTGACTATAGAACAGACCATCAATTGCTCATATGCAATTTCAAGTTGAAGCTGAAGACAATTAAAACAAGTCCATGAAAGCCAAAATATGACTTTGATTATAATCTACTTGAATTTAGAAACCATCTAAAGAGCATATTTGACACAGTGAACATCAGTGAACGAAAACCAGATGAATTATGGGATGACATCAAGAACATCAGACATGAAGAAAGCAAAAGGTCATTAAAAAGATAGGAAAGGAAAAAAGACCAAAATAGATGTCAGAAGAGACTCTGAAACTTGCTCTTGAACAGAGAATAGCTAAGGTGAATGGAAGAAATGACAATATAAAAGAGCTGAATAGAAGATTTCAAAAAGCAACTCAAGAAGACAAAGTCAATTGTTATAATGAAATGGGCAAAGATCTGGAAGAATATGCTCAGCATTTCTCAAGGTGAAAGAACTTGAGTTCTCAAGCCTTGAGTTGGAACACTGAAGAATTCTACGGACAAAATATTGAATGATGCAGGAAGCATCAAAAAGAAGATGGAAGGAATATATAGAGTCACTGTACCAAAAAGAATTGGTCGATGTTCAACTATTTCAGGAAGTAATACATGATCAAGAACCAATGATGTAGAAGGGAGAAGTCAAAGCTGCACTGAAGGAATTGGCAAAAAACAAGGCTTCAGGAATTGATGGAATACCCATTGAGATGCAAGCAAATGCAGCACTGGAGGCACTTACTTATGCCAAGAAATTTGGAAGACAGCTACCTGGCCAACTGACTGGAAGAGATACATATTTGTGCCCATTCCAAAGAAAGGTGATCCAATAGAATATGGAAATTTTCAAACAATATCATTAATATCATACACAAGTAAAATCTTGCTGAATATATTTCAAAAATGGTTGCAGCAATATATTGACAGGCAACTTCCAGAAATGCAAGCTGGATTCAGAAGAGGATGTGGAACAAGGGATATATCATTGCTGATGTCAGGTGGATCTTGGCTGAAAGCAAGGAATACCAGAAAGATGTCTACTTGTATTTTATTGACTATGCAAAGGCATTCAACTGTGTGGATTTTAACAAATTATGGATAACATTGCAAAGAATTGGAATTCCAGAATATTTCATTGTGCTCATGAGAAAACTGTACGTAGACCAGGAGGCTGTCTTTTGAACAGAACAAGGGGGTACTACTTTGTTTAAAATGAGGAAGGGTGTGCATCAGGGTTGTATCCTTTCACCATACTTATTCAATCTGTATGCTGAGTAAATAATCCAAGAAGCTGGACTATATGAAGAAGAACACAGCATCAAGACTGGAGGAAGAGTCATTAATAACCTGCGATATGCAGATGACACGACCTTGCTTGCTGAAAATGAAGATGATTTGAAGCACTTAGTGATGAAGATTAAAGACTACAGTCTGCAGTATGGATTACACCTCAACATAAAGAACACAAAAATCCTCACAACTAGAGCAGCATTATGATAAATGGAGAAAGTTTGAAGTTCTTAAAGATTTCATACTACTGTTGTTGTTGTTGTTGTTATGTGCCGTCGAGTCGGCCCCGACTCATAGTGACCCTTCCTTGGGTTTCCGAGGCAGTATCACTACAGAAGTAGATTGCCCAACCTTCCTTCCGAAGAGTGGCTGGTGGATTTGAACCACCAGCCTTCTGGTTAGCAGTCAAGTGCCTTAAGCACTACGCTACCAGAGCTCCTCTCATACTACTAAGATCCACAATGAACACCAAAGGATACAGCAGTCAAGAAATCAGACATCCTATTCCACTGGGCAAATCTGCTGCAAAAGACCTCTTTCAAGTGTTAAAGAGCAAAGATCTTACCTTGAAGACTAAAGTGTGCCTCACCCAAGCCTTGGCATTCTCAATTGCCTCATCTGCATGTGAGAGCTGGACAATGAATAAGGAAGGCCGAAGAAAAGTTGATGTCTTTGAATTGTGGTATTGGTGAAGAATACGGAAAATACCATGGACTGCCAGAAGAATGAACAAATCTGTCCTGGAAGAAGTGTAACCAGAATGGTCCTTGGAAGCAAGAATGGCCAGACTTCATCTCACCTACTTTGGTCATGTTGTCAGAAGTGACCATTCCCTGGAGAAGGACTTCATGCTTCGTAAAGTGGAGGGTCAGCGAAAAGGGGGAAGACCCTTAACAAGATGGATTGAGACAGTGGCTGCATGGATGGCCTCGAATATAGGAAAGATTGTGAGGATGGCACATGACCGGGCAGTGTTTCATTCTGTTGTACATAGCGTAGCTAGGGTCAGAGCCAACTCAACAGTACCTAACAACAGCAACAACAGTGCTGCATCCATTTGTTGAAATATTTCAATTACTGTTTGTTCTGTCATTTCAAGCCAGATTTAGAAGAGGACGTGAAATTAAGGATATCATTGTTAACACTAGATGGATCTTTCGTGAAAGCAGAGAATACCAGAAGGATATTTACCTGTGTTTTATTGACTAAGGAGCTCTGGGGGTGTGGTGGCCAAGTCATTTGGCTGCTAACCAGAAAGTTGGTGATTCAAACTCTCCAGCTTCTCCACAGAAGAAGGATGAGACAGTCTGCTTCCATAAAGATTTATATCCTCAGAAACCCAATAGGGGTCATTATGAGTCAGAATTGACTCGATGGCAATGAGTTTGGTTTTTTGGGTTTTTTTTCTTCGGTTTATTGACTATGCAAAGACATATGACTGTGTAAATCATAACAAATTATGGATGATATTACAAAGAACAGGAATTTTTGAACACTTAATTGTGTTTATGTGGAATCTATACATTGACCAAGATGCAGTCCTTCAAAGAGAACAAGGTTTAAAATCAGGAAAGGCAATGTCTGGGTTGTATCCTTTCATCATACTTATTCCATCTGTATGTTGAACAAATAATCCAAGAAGTTGGACTATATGAAGCAAGTGGAATCAGGTTTGGAGGAAGACTCACTAACAACCTGTGATATGTAGATGACACAACCTTGTTGCTGAAAACAAAGAGGACTTGAATCACTTACTAGACTACACCCTTCAGTATGGATTACTCCTCAAAACAAAAATCCTCACAACTGGACCAACAAGCAACATAATGATAAACACAGAAAAAGTAGAAGTTGTCAGGGATTTCATTTTACTTGGCTCCACAATCAACACTCATGGAAGCAGCAGTCAAGAAATCAAATGATGTACTGCACTGGGAAAACCTACAGCAAGAGACCTCAAGTGTTAACGAACAAAGATATCACTTTGAACACTAAGGTGCACCTTACTCAAGCTAGTGTATTTTCAATGGTCTTATATGCATGCAAACAGTGGACAATGAATAAGGAACACTAAAGAAGAACTGATGTATTTGAATGATGGTGTTGGCAAAGAATATTGAATATATCATGGACAGACAGAAGAATAAATAAATCTCTCCTGGAAATACAACTGGATGCTCCTTAGAAACAAGGGTGGCAAGAATTTGTCATGTTATCAGGAGGGACCAGTATCTGGAGACAAACATCATGCTTGGTAACCTACAGGGTCAGCAAAAAATAGGAAGACCCTCAAAGAAATAAACTAACACAGTGGTTACAATGGGCTAAAACACAGCAACAATTGTGAGGATGGTGCAGGACTAAGCAGCATTTCATTCTGTTATACATAGGGTTGCTATGAGTCAGAACCAACTCAATGGCACAAAACAAGAACAACAAGAGTAGAAAGGATAAGGAAGCACTAAGGAGTAGGGGATCATTGAGATTTTAGAACCAGGTATAGAGAGACAGAGGAGGGAAGGTGGTGAAAGGGATAGAATAATAACAAATTAGTAATTTGAGGTTGAAAAAAATAGATGAACTAGAAAACTGGAAATTAATATAGCAACCACCATGCCTAGCTGTGTACAGAAAAATGAGCTTTGCTCCCTTCTTCAAGCAAAGAAAGTAGCTAAAAGCGCAAGTCAGTCACCATGCTGACTTCATTCACTCAAAAGAGAAGGAAAGGAGAAGTGAAGAGGAAGGTGCAGTGTGCTGGCCACTCCTCCATGTCTCTGCTCCAGAGAGGATCACAGAGCCCAGTGGAAGACAGCCTCATCCAAGACTGCCACCCTTGGACACAGCTGTGGGGGGTTCTACAAATCCTGGGCCCTAACAAAGCACATACCTTGACTTAGTGTCACCATTGCACTATGCTGCCCCTGTCTGAGAACCTCTCCAGTAGAACCTCTTCCCCAGCCTGTATCACCATCTTCATAAAGCCATCATATTCCAAGTAGGGCATAAATGAAGATAATAGAATTCATTATAGCTGATTTTGTTAACAGGGCTTTAAATAGTTTACAAACTCACAGGAAGGACTGGAGAAAGTGACTCCATTCTAATCTTAGGAAATAATCCCAAAACCCTACCTCAGACCTGGTCCACCACATGAGCTGCTGCTACCCCTGATGTGATCAGGAACCTGGAGAACCAGGAAGCCAGTGCCAAGCTGCTGGCTCCCTAGCCATGTTGCCTCTGCCACAATTAGTGTCTGTGAGATGGATACCCTACACACTGCCTTCCAAGCCCAGAGGGCCAGGAACAGAACACTGGAGCCTCTGCTATAGCAGAAAATCAAGTGTCCCTCCATTATGCTGCTGACAGAACCTCAGCTCCACCTCAGGATGCTCTGCTCCTGCCTTCAGAGTCTCACTCAGAGACTTCAGACTGGACCAACCCAAATCTCATCCAAAACTGGCTTTCTAGCCTCTGCAGTTCAGGCAAGTCCATCAATTCTCCACAGCCATGACAGAGAAAAGACATAGCTCTACCAGAGGTGAGAGTGGGAGTGTAGAAGGAGAGAGGATAGAGAGAGGGAAAAATAAAAAGTAACTCAAAGAATAGAATCAGGATTATCTCTTCCTGATGGCACTGAAAAACATGACCAATTAAGCCAGGACAGGTTTTTTTAGGCCATAACTTGAAAATCTCTTTAATCTCTTATGCTGAAAAAGTCTTGGAATTAAATTTTTGTTGTTCGCTCTTGTCAAGCCAGCGCCAATTAGTGGTGACCCCATACACAACAGAACAAAATGCTGTCTGATCCTGCAGCATTCCCATAATCAGTTGGGGATCTGACTATTGTGATCCATAACGTTTTCATTGGCTGCTTTTCAGAAATAGATATCCTGCCCTTTTTTCCTTGCTTTGTTTTTTTTTTTTTTGGACACTTTACTGACACCTGTTCAGCATCATAGCAACAGGCAAGTCTCCACTGACAGACAGGTGGTGGCTGTCAATGAGGTGCATTGGTCAGGAATTGAACCTTGATCTCCTACATGAAAGGCAAGAGTTCTACTACTAACCACCAATGCTTCTGGGATTAAATACATGCTAGTTATTCTGTGATTGCCCTGAGCCTTAGTTTCTCTGTTTATAAAAATGGGAACAATAATAGTTAGTAGATACTTTTACTATATCTTCCTTGCTCAGGACCAATTAATCTCTTAGGCACAGTAGACACAGTGCTTAGGGCCATGTACTTTCAACAGCCCACAAAAATTACTTCATTTCTATTAAAGTCAGAAGAAAAAAAAAATCATTATTTAACCTAGATGATAGTTATCATTATACCAATGAAATTATAAAACATGCCTCCCTGGAAGTCATAATGATTCCTTACTCTCCTTTTTTGCAGATCTACCCCTCCCCACAGCCTAGCTTCATGGATTCAGCACTGTGTCCTAAGTAGCCATTTGTATAGATGACTGTGCTCTAAAAAAAAACCCACAAACTCACTGCCGTTCAGTCTGTTCCAACTCACCAACTCATAGCGACCCCTCCTTGGGTTTCCAAGGCAGTATCTCTACAGAAGAAGATTGCCCCATCTTCCTTTTGAGGAGTGGCTGGTGGGTTTGAATTGTGAGCCTTCTAGTTAGCAGTCAAATGCCTTAGGCTCTGCACCACCAGGGCTCTAGTGGCATGGTTGTACCAAGACCCTAGGCTTGACCAAAACTGGACTCCACTTCACTCAATTATCATCCTGGCCATGATTGACTTGTTTGGGTAAAGGTAGGGTGAAGAGGAATTGAGGACAGTTCATAAGACTCCAGTTTGTCCAATCAGTCTCTTCCTTATGACTTTGGGCTTGATTCTGAGGTCCAACCAGAGTCTGGCTAGTTTACTTACAAGAGAAGATAAAACTTGGACATTGTGGGTTAAAGTATAGAAAGTCAAATTGAGAGAAAAAAAAAAAACATAGCCTAAAGGACCAGATGCCCAAGATACAAAGAGTCCCAGAGGCATTCTACTCCTCAGGATCCAGTCTGTTTTTGTGGCTGCCAGCCTCCTGTCCCTTAGATTCTCTGAGACACCAGAAGGGCTGACAAATGTAGTGATGTAGGTCTTGGATTCAGGAGCCAGGCTGCCTTCATGCAAAGCTCAGCTCCATTACTTATTGGTTCTGTGACCTTAAGCAAGTTATTTCCTTCTGATTCAATTTCCTCCACCATATTATGGAGGTGTAGTAAGAATGAAGTGATCTATGAAAAGTATTGAGAATGTGGAATAGAATAGAAAGTTGAGGTGTATATATATATATTCAATAGACATATATTCAATAGATTTTTTAAAAAGATTCAAAAGCAATTTAATGGCAGGGACAGTCTTTTTAACAAATGGAAATCCATATGCAGAAAAATAAAAAAGATTACTAACCCATACTTTGCATTTTCTACAAAGATTAACTCAAAATGGATTATGTTGTTGTTGTTCTTAGGTGCTATCAAGTTGGCTCCGACTCAAAGCAACCCTATATACAACAGAACGAAACACTGCTCAGGCCTGCACCATCCTCATGTTGTTGTTGTTGTTGTTGTTATGACTCACAGCAACCCCTCCTTGGGTTTCTGAGGCAGTATCGCTACGGAAGTAGATTGCCCCATCTTCCTTCTGAGGAGTGGCTGGTGGGTTTGAACCACCAGCCTT
>NW_006922069.1:1639293-1650617 GCF_000298275.1 Orycteropus afer afer | reverse complement strand
AACTGGAACTAATAGATTCAGCAAAGTGGCAGGATACAAAGTCAACATACAAAAATCGGTTGGATTCCTCTACACCAACAAATAGTCCTCTGATAAAGAAATAAGGGAAACAATACTATTTACTATAGTAGTATAAAAGATAAAATATCTAGAAATAAACCTCACCACAGACACAAAAGACTTATACAAAGAAAACTATAGAACTGCTACAAGAGACAACAAGGGCACTACATAAATGGAAGAACCTACCTTGTTCATGGGTAGGGAGACTGAATATTGTGATTTACAGAACTAGATTGCTTTATCCTCCTCCTGTGAAGCAGCTGGTGGGTTTGAACTGCAGACCTTGTGGTTAGCAGCCAGATGCCTTACCCAATATGCCACCAGAGCTCCTTAGTAAAAAGGCAAAAGAGCCAACATTTTTTAAGTGGGCAAAAGATTTCAACAGAGATTTCACCAAAGAAGATATGTGAATAGCATATAAATCCATGAAAAATCCTCAACACCATTACTGATGAGTGAAGTGTAAATTGAAGCCACAATGAGATACCACTATACACTATTAGAATGGCTACTGTGGTGGTTATGTTTGTGTGTCAACTTGGCTAGGCCTGGTTGAGTGGCTGGGCATCTCGATGTAGTATTCCCCATGATGAGACTGATAATCAACCCCATGGTGAAATCTACTATGAGCAGCTGAGTAGCTGGCTTTGGGTATGTGGTCTGCTTCCTGTATATACGGAGAAGCTTTGAGAATGGTCTCTAGCCTATGGCACGCTTGGACCCTGCGTGTAGCCATGTCGTTGTTCAGCAGCCTGCTATGCTCTGCTGACCTTGGGACTTACAATGGACTTAAGTTAATGGCCTGCCTTGTGGTTTGGTAACATTGGGACTGTGCCTTTTGACTTGTCAACCTGGGGGCTTCTCAGCCTCAGAAGCCAACAGCTGAGTGAAGAAATGCCTCTAGCTCCAGTGGGCCGGGAGCAGGAGGCAAAGCTGGACCTCAAGGTTGAGGGGCTTTCACCCAGCCCCTAGAACCTGACACTTTGAACTTGGACTTAAAGCCTCCAAATTGTAAGAATAAATTCCTGTTTGTTAAGGCCATCCTATTTGTGGTATATTTCTTGTCTGAGTGGCACTAGGTAACCAGAACAGCTACCATAAAAAAGACTAAGAATACCTACTGCACCAAAAAGAACTGGTAGATCTTCATCCATTTCAGGAGTTAGCATATGTTCAAGAACCAGTGGTATTGAAGGAAGAAGTCAAAGCTGCACTAAAGGAATTGCCGAAGAAACAGGCTCCGGAATTGATGGAATACCCATTCAGATGTTTCAACAAACAGATGCCCCACTGGAGGCACTCACTCAGCTATTCCAAAAGATTTGGAAGACAGCTATCTAGCCAACTGACTGGAAGAGATCCGTATTTGTACCCATTTCAAAGAAAAGTGATCCCACAGAATGTGGAAATTATCGAACAATATCATTAATATCACACACAAATAAAATCTTACTGAAGATAATTCAAAAACGGTTGCAGCAGTATAGTGACAGAGAACGTCCAGAAATGCAAGCTGGATTCAGAAGAGGATGTGGAACGAGGGATATCATTGTTGATGTCAGATGGATCTTGGCTCAAAGCAAAGAAAACCAGAAAGATATTTACTTGTGTTTTATTCACCTTGCAAAAACATTTGATTGTGTGGATCGTAACAAATTGTGGATAACATTGAGAAGAATGGGAATTCCCGAGCACTTGATTGTGCTCATGAGGAATCTGTCCCTTGACCAAGAGGCTGTCATTCGAACAGAACAAGGGGACACTACATGTTTTAAAATCAAGAAGGGAGTACGTCAGGGTTGTACCCTTTCACCATACTTATTCAATCTGTATGCTGAGCAAATAATCCAAGAAGCTGGACTATATGAAGGAAAACGTGGCATCAGTATTGGAGGAAGAATCGTTAACAACCTACAATACACTGATGACACAACTTTGCTTGCTGAAAGTGAGAATGACTTGAAGCACTTACTGATGAAGATTGAAGAATACAGTCTGCAGTATAGATTACATCTCAATATAAAGAAAACAAAAATCCTCACAACTGGACCTATATGCAGCATCATGATAAAGGGAGAAAAGTTTGAAGTTGTCAAAGACTTCACATTGCTTGGTTCTACAATTGACGCCAATGGACACAGCAGTCAGGACATCAGACAATGTTTAGCACTGGACAAACTGGCTGCAAAGGACCTCTTTCAAGTGCTGAAAAGCAAAGATGTCTCCTTGAGGACTAAGGTGCGCCTGACACAAGCCATGGTATTTTCAGTCACCTCATATGCATGTGAGAGCTGGACAATGAAAAAGGAAGACCGAAGAAGAGTTGACGCTTTTGAGTTTTGGTGTTGGCAAAGAATGCTGAAAGTACCATGCACTGCTAAAAGAACTAACAAATCTGTCCAGAGGAAGTGCAGCTGGAATGCTCCTTGGAAGCAAGAATGGCCAGACTTTGTCTCACCTACTTTGGTCACGTTGTCAGAAGGGACCATTCCCTGGAGAAGGATGTCATGCTTGGTAAGGTGGAGGGTCGATGAAAGAGGGGAAGGCCCTCAACGAGATAGATTGACAGTGGCAGCAGCGATGGGCTCAACTATAGCAAGGATCATAGAGCTGGTACAGGACTGGGTGGTGTTTCATTCTGCTGTGCAGAGGGTTGCTATGAGTCAGAGACAACTCCATGGCACCCAACAGCAACAACAACAAGAATACTTATAGCTGGTGAGGAAGACAAACAACAAGAACTCTCACATATTGCCAATAGAAGTACAAATAATACAGCCCATAAGAAGAGTTTAAAAGACAGGCATATTAGCTAAACATTTACATTAGGTAGATAACACTCTTTGGAGAGAGTAGAAGGGCTTTGTATGCACAGGGAGACAGCTCAGGGGGCAGGAGTACATAGAGTGAAGGACACAGGGAAGAGGTAACTATGGAGAGGAAGTGGAAGGGGAGCTGTTGCATTGTGGGAAATTGTAGTCAACGTTACGAGACAAAGTGTATGTGAGCTACTATATGGAAAGTGAATTTGCTTTGTAAAGTTTCACCCAAATCACAATTGAAAAAAAAAAAAAAAGAAGAAGAAGAAGAAGAGTTTGGCAGTTTTTTGTTAAATTAAACATACATATAACATATGACCCAACAATCTCAGCTTCATCCAGTCAAAGAATACATAAAAATGGAAGGAAACTTTCTTTGTTGGTAACCGGGGGAGAGGGGCAGTGGGGAACACTGCAAAAGTTTTTTAAAAAAATTAAATAGAAAAAATCAAAAGAATATATAAAAAGCATCTACTACTATATATTCAAGCACAGTTCTAGGTTCTGGTGAAAACACATATTTTATTTCTTAGAGTTTACATTCTAGTGGTGCCATAAAATACTGGCTATGTAATCTTGGGTAAAATTTTCTCACCTGTTGTGTACATACATGTGTAGCATAATATATAGCACATAGCATGCACTCATTAAAGAGTAGCAATGTTTAGTAATTATTACCCCTAGTATAAGGAGCTTTGGTGGTGCAGTGCCTAAGGCATTTGACTGCTAACCAGAAGGTTGGAGGTTCAAACCCACCAGCCACTCTGCAGAAGGAAGATGGGGCAATCTACTTCCAAAGAGATTCACTGCCTTGCAAACCCAGTAGGGGTAGCTATGAGTTGGCATTGACTCGATGGTAGTAGTTTTGGTTTTGGTACCCTTAGCATTGTCACTTTTTCCATAAGCATAAAGAAAATCTGAATCCTGACAAACGACCTACAACTCATGCCTGCCCACATCATTAGATGAAGTCATTTTTCACATCTGTGCTGATACATTTTCCTAGTTCCAGGCCCTACATTAACCAGAGAACTTAAACACCAAATCCATCAGTTTGGTTTCCCAAAACAAGTCAGAGAACAACTTTATTACATTATTATCATATTATATATATATATATATATATATATATATATATATATATATATAATCATATAATATATATAACCATATGTAATATAATATATATAACATATAATATCACTAGCCAAATAGAGACTAAGGGGTTCTATTTCTTCATGCAAAGCAAAATACCTCAAGAAAAGAAAGTGGAGTTCTTCTATCCAGGGCTGACATGTACAGTTGTTCAGCTTGTGAACTGCACAAAGTTTCCTGGCTGAAGAGAGAAGTCAGAGATGAAATTTAACCTTGGCAGAACTGTAACTACTCGGAAAAAGAGATACCTTTCGTTATTCATATGCTTGTCACTATGCAAGGAATGTAAGGTTGAGTTGACCCAGAATGGTCATCTTTTTTCTAATTTGCAAAAAAGCACTTATATGGTCCAGTGGTGGTCCTGGCTTCAACAAGAACTGTGACTGACCTCAAGCACCCAAAGTTGATCTGAGTTGGGATGGAAGGAGCAGGACCTCCATCAGTGGGTGTTCTGGTTACCTAGTGCTGCTCTGACAAAAATATACCACAAATGGGATGGCCTTAACAAATGAAGTTTATTCTCTTCCAGTTTGGAGGCTTTAAGTCCAAGTTCAAAGTGCCAGGCTCTAGGAGCTGAGTGAAAACTCCTCAACGTTGGGGTCCAGCTCTGCCTCCTGTTCCCGGCCCACTGGAGCTAGAGGTGTTTCTTCAGTCAGACAGCTGCTGGCTGCTGAGGCTGAGAAGCCCAAGGTTGACAAATAAAAAGGAACAGTCCAGATGTTACCAATCCACATGGGAGGCCATTAACTCAAGTCCACTGTAAGTCCCAAGGTCAGCAGAGCATAGCAGGCTGCTGAGCAATGACACAGCTATATGCAGAGTCCAAGCGTGCCATAGGCTAGAGACCATTCCCAATGCTTCTCCTTATATGCAGGAAGCAGACCACGTCCCAAAGGCAACTACTCAACTGCTTGTGGTAGATCCCACCATGGAGTTGATTGCCAGTCTCATCATGGGGAATAGCTATCACCAGCTGCCCAGCCACTCAACCAGGCCTAGCCAAGTTGACACACATACATAACTGCCACAGTGGGCTTCAGCAAGTACAGCAGTAGCCACATGGACAGCATCAGTGTACAACCTGTTGCTTCAAGCTGTCCCAAGAGATAGCTGAGCCTCTCTATTTATTAGGCAAATCAAATTTTGTCTTGATTTATTTTGAGAAGGCCAGACATTCAGGAGCTAAATTGCCAGCCCAAGTGACTCACCAGTCCTTTTAAAATAATGCCTGAAATCCAAATACATTCAGGTGCAAATGGTTAAGGGCTCTGCTACTATCCAAAAGGTTGGTAATTTGAATCCTGGCAATCTATTTCCAAAAGATCATAGCCATTTATTGTGGGGATTATAATCAATGTCACAAAACAAAATGTATATGAACTGTTGAATGGAAAACCATTCAAATTTACTCTGTAAACTTTTGTCCAAATCACAATAAAAAGGTAATTTAAAAAGAAATCTATGAAGTGCAGTTCTACTGCAGCATATAGTCACCATGAGTTGTAATTGATGCAGTAGCAACTGGTTGTTATATATACATACATATACATTTGTACCTAAATTCAAACTTCTATTTTTTCTAATTAGTTTGCCTTGGCCACCACTGTGTTAAAGCCTGCATGTTTCAACTGTAGGATCACTATGAGTCAGAAATGACTCCACTGCAACAGGTTTGGCTTCAACTAATTTGATGGATAATCTAGTAACCAAAAAAAGAAAATCATAAAACAAAGCAGCATTGATTTAGAGAGTTCAGACTTCAAAAAGAAATCTTGCCAAGTACCTGACCACGCACCTCCTTTCATCATTTCTGCACATTTCTCCTTCCTCCCACTCACCTGATCTCCCTTCACTGTGGATTTTTTTAAATGCAACACCTTGCCCACTGCTCAATGATTAACAAATTAGACTTCATCAAAATTTAAAGCATCTGCTTTTTGAAAGAAAATTTGAAAAAAAAAAAAAAAAACACCAAACTCACTGCCGAGTCAGATCCGACTCATCGTGACCCCTCCTCGGGTTTCCGAGGCAGTATCACTACGGAAGTAGATTGCCCCATCTTCCTTCTGAGGAGTGGCTGGTAGGTTTGAGTCACCAGCCTTCTGGTTAGCAGTTAAATGCCTTAGGCACTACACCACCAGAACTTCTGGAAGACAGTTAAGAAATAAAAAGACAAGCCACTTCATTTGGGTATCCATTACTAAGAGGCATCCTGCCCCACCTCAAACTTCTTAGGGTACCTTGAACCTTTTATTTAGCTTGTCTATGCCTAAGGTTTCTTTTTCATCAGAGTAACTTAATATCACCCATCCTACCTTTCCAAAACAGGATAAACTTAGCTAGATGGGAATTGATAGCTCCAGCTCCAACTCACGTACAACCTTATGTACAGCAGAACAAAACATTGCCCAGTCCTGCATCATCCTCATGATTCCCAGCATGTTCCAGTCCATTGTTGGGTCTAAAGCCAGTCCATCTCACTGCAGGTCTCCCTTGCATTAGTTGGCCCTCTCCTTCACCAAACATGATGTCTCTAGTGACTGATCCCTCTTGATGATGTATCCAAAGCAAGTGAGCTGTGCCATCTTCTGCACTGATCCATAAGGTTTTCACTGGCTACTTCTCCGAAGTAGATCACCAGGTCTTTCTTCCTAGTATGTTTAGCCTGGAAGCTCTGCCGAGCCTGCCCACCATAGCTGACCTTGTTGGCATTGAAATACTGGTGGCATAGCTTCTAGCATTGTAGTAACATGCAAGCCACCACAGTAAAACAAACTGATAGATGGGTGATGAAAAATGGAAGTAAGTAATCATTATGACAATGACTTGTCACACACAAACAAGGAAAAAGGAATATTTAGATTCCACACCTTTGAAGAACAATTTTGTGCTCCTTTATAAGAGTGCCTTCCTTTAAACAACATTCTTCAAAATTTCTTGTGAACCTAGTCCAGAGTGAAAAGGTCTAGGGATGTCACCACTTAAAGAAATCTTGTGGTGGGAAGTTTTGTTAAACAAGGGCTAGCCCAGCTGATAATCACCCCTGATTTATCTGAGCTTCCACATTAGGTTACCTCATATGATGAGGAGGAGGATGACGACAATGATGAAGACATCCTAACAGCAATCACTCTTCATTTAACAGTTTATGGCTTTCAGGCCATTTCACACACTTATCTGATGGGGCTCTGGCAGTACAGTGGTTAAACCATTCATATACTAACAAAAAGTTGGCAGTTCAAACACACTAGCCACTCCACAGGTGAAAGATGCGGCAGTCTGCTTCTGTAAAGAATTACAGCTTTGGAAACCCTAAGGGGCAGTTTTATTCTGTCCTATAAGTGAGGTCACTGATGAATTGGAATCAACTCAATACCAGTGGGGTTTGGTTTTTGTTTTTGTTTTTGTTTTTTTGTTTTTGTTTTTGTTTTTTTTCATTTTTATCTGACACTCCTAACCACACCCCAGGAGATAGTGGTTGGTTATTGTTATCCCCAATTGACAGATGAAGGTGAGACACAGTTAGGCTAATGATTTGTCCAAGGTTGTGCAGCCAATGGATCTGTGCAGAAGGCTCAGACAGTCTCAAAGCTCTTAACCTTGTTGACCTGTACAGAACAGCTCACGGGCCAAAAACCTAGTGTTATTGCAGTCTTCAGGAATGCAAATAATTTTCTCTAAGCATTCATGGCCTCCAAACATTGAAATGCTAAAATTAAAATTTCTGGCACATAAAATTCTAAATGCATAGAGGAGACTGCTGACATCCTCAGAGGAGAAAAGCAGTAAATGTAGTATCACTATAATGGAAAATATATATATATATATTAAGTACTAATCGTACCTGCTGAGATTTTGCATTAACAGCTACATCTTATTAAATAGTATATTTATTAGCTATGTTATGTTTAAGTGCAACCTGCCAGAATCTTCATTCTTCCACCAAACACAAAAAATGAACTTTAAAAAAAAAATATTGTGATTTGGGTGAAAGTTTACAGAGCAAATTCATTTTCCATACAGCAGTTCATACACATTTTGTCTCATGACATTGACTGCAATTCCCCACAATGTAACAGCTGTCTTCCCACTTCCTCCCCATAGTTGCCTCTTCTCTGTGTCCTTCCCTCCCAGGCACTCCCACCCCTCAAGCTGTCTGCCTATGCATATACTCCCTTCTGTTGTCTCATGATTGACCACTCCAAGTAGAGTTTCTACCTGATGAAAATGTTCACCCCATAGGCCTGTCTATTGTTTGGCTGGAAGCCACAGGAGCGAGTTCAATTCCAGACCTGAAGGGTAGTTAGGGGTAATAGTCTCAAGGATCTCACCAAGCTCTGTCAGACCAGCAAACCTGGTCTTTTTTTATGACTTTTAGTTTTGTTCCACATTGTTCTCTCACTCTATCCAGGATCTCCTGCACGGATCCCCATCCCGATGGTTGACAGTAGTAGCCAGACACCATCTAGTTCTTCTGGTCTCATGATCACATAGGCTAAGAATCGCATGATCTACCAGTCCCTGGGCCTAATTGTTTACATGCCTCTTTGGTTTTCTACATTCTTATTTGCTCTGGATGAGGAGACACCCATTGTTGCATCTAGATGGCCCCTTGCAAGCTTTTAAGATTCTAGTCACTACTCACCAAAGTAGCATGTAGAACAGTGTTTTTGTGTAGTATGTTGTGCCAATTGAGCTTGATATCCCCTGGTACCATGGTCCCAAGCCCACAGGTCCAACTACTTGCTACTCAGTAGCCAAGAAGCCACCACAACCTTGCCCCTTGTCAGCTCTACTATACACCTGGAAATTCTTACAGCATATACAAATACACATGTAGAAATACTGTCTGATAACCCTATACATTGTCATTGGCACACTCCCCCCTATCTAGATATACCTGATAGTTCAGCCTGTCCATTCATCTATCCACTCATAGATCAATGCTTACCACCACTGACAATGCCGTAATGTACCTGCAAAAGGTTATCTATATCTCCCATGTACTTCTCTATGTCTTCCTCTTTCTCAGTGCCACCATGTTGATCATTCACATTTGGAACATTGTCCTTCCTTTCACCCAAATCAATATTTGTCTCTATCTATCTAGCAATATCCCCTCCCCTCCCCTCCCACCCCTGGTAACCAACAAAGGAAGTTTCCTTCCATATACAAACATTTCCTTGTCTTTTTACAACAATGAACTAATACAGTATTTGGCCTTCTGTGATTGATTCATTTCACTCAGCATAATGTCCTCCAAGTTCATCCACGTTATATGGTGTTTTGTAGATTTTACATTATTCTTTGGTGTTGCATAGGTATTCCATTGTATGTATGTACCATAGTTTACATATCTATTCATCTGTTGATGGACACCTAGGTTGATTCCATCCTTTTGCTATTATTGTAAATAGTGCTGCAACGAACATGGTTATGCATATACCTGTTCTTGTCTTGGCTCTCACTTCTTTAGGATATATACCTAGTAATGAGATTGCTGGACCAAATGGTATTTCTAATTCCAACTTTTTAAGGAATTGCCATACTGCTTCCCACAGTGTTTGCATCATTTGATAGCCTCACTAGCAGTGTATGAGAGTCCCAATTTCTCCACATCCTCGCCAGCCTTTGTTATTTTCTGTGTTGTTGAATTTTGCTATTAGTACTAGGGCCAGTTGGTATCTCATTGTTGTTTTGATTTGCATCTCTCTAATGGCCAATGATCATGAACATTTCTTCATGTGTTTGTTGGCCACCTGAATATCCTCTTTGGTGAAGTGTCTATTCATGTCTTCTGCCCATTTTTTAATTGGATTGTTTGTCTTTTTGTTGTTGAAGTATTGGAGTTTTCTATAAATTTTAGAGGTAAGTCCCTTGTCAGATATATCACTGACAACTATTTCTTCCAAATCTGTTGTTTCTCTTTTTCCTCTTTTGGAGAAGTCTTTTGAAGCACATAAAAATTTAATTTTTAGATGGTCCCACTCATCTAGTTTATCTTCTGCTGTTTGTTCATTTTAGGTGATGCTATTTATGCCATGAATGAAGATCCCTAGATTTGCTCCTATTTTTTCCTTGAGGAACTTTATAGTTTTAGGTTTCACATTTAATCAATTTCAATTTTGATCCAGCTGAAGTTAGTTTTTGTGTATGGTGTGAGGTACGGATCTTGTTTCTGTTTTCTGCAAATGGATACCCAGTTTTGCCAGCACCATTTGTTAAAAAGACCATCTCTTCCCCCATTTAATGGAGTTCAGCCCTTTGTCAAAAAGCAGCTGACCATACATAGGTCGATGGATCTATTTCTGGGTTCTCAAATCTATTCCACTGATCTATGTGCCTGTCATTGTACCAATACCAGGCTGTTTTGACCAGTGTAACTCTATAGTAGTAAGTTTTAAGATCCAGGAGCATGAGACTTCCTACTTTGTTCTTCTTCTTCAATAATGCTTTGTTTATCCGAGGTCTCTTTCCTTTCCATATAAAATTAGTCATTGGTTTTTCTATATCCTTAAAGAACTTGATGGGATCTGGATTGGGATTGCATTAAATGTATAGATTGCTTTGAGTAGTATTGACATTTTGACAATGTTCAATCTTCCTATCCACGAGCATGGTATGTTCTTCCATATGCGTAGATCTCTTATGGTTTCTTGAAGTAGTGTCTTGTAGCTTTCTTTGTACAGGTCTTTTGTCTCCCTGGTAAGATTTATTCCCAAGTATTTTATTTGTTTGTTTGTTTGTTTGCTTGCTTTTGGTAGCTATTGTAAATGGTATTGATTTCCTTGTTTCTTTTTCAGCAATCTCTTTGCTGGTGTAGAGGAATCCAGATTTTTGTATGTTGATCTTGTATCCTGCCACTATGCTAAATCTCTCAATTAGTTCCAGTAGTTTTTTTGTTTTGTTTTGTTTTGTTATTTAATGAGTCTCTTGGGTTTTCTATGGATAGGATCATATCATCAGCAAATAGGGATAGTTTTACATCTTCCTTACCAATTTGGATGCTTTTGATTTCCCTTTTTTGTCTTATTGTCCAGACTAGGACTTCCAATACAATGTTGAATAAAAGTGGTGACAGAGCACATCCTTGTCTGGTTCCCATTCACAAAGGGAATGTTTTCAGTCTGTCTCCATTGAGAATAATGCTGGCTGTTGGTTTTGTTGTTGTTGTTGTTATGTGCTGTTGAGTAGGACCCGACTTATAACGACCCCTCCTTGGGTTTCTGAGGCAGTATCACTATGGAAGTAGATTGCCCAACCTTCCTTCCGAGGAGTGGCCAGTGA
>NW_006922069.1:1637144-1638757 GCF_000298275.1 Orycteropus afer afer | reverse complement strand
GTAATTTTTTATGACTTGTTCAATTTCTTCTTTTGTTACAAATCTGTTCAAATTTTCTACCACAGTCTGTGTTAGTTTAGGTAAGTAGTATGTTTCTAGAAATCTGCCCATTTCTTCTAGATTGTCAAATGTATTGGAGTATAGCTCTTCATAGTATCCTGATATCATCCTTTTCATTTCACTTGGTTCTTTTGTGACATCGCTCAATTCATTTCTTATTCATGTTATTTGTATTCGCTCCCTCTTTACATTTGTTAAATTTACCAGAGGTTTGCAATTTTATTAATCTTTTTAAAAAACCAACTTCTAGTCTTGTTTATTTTTTGTATTGTCTTTCTATTTTGTTTCATTTATTTCTGTTAGAATCTTTAATATTGCTTTTCTTCTGGTGACTATAGGCTTTTTTTTTTTTTTTTTTTTTGCCTCTCTTTTCTAATGGTTGGAGATGCTGGATTAAGGTGTTTATTTGAGCCCTTTCTTCTTTGATATGTGCATTTTTTGCTATAAATTGGCCTCTGATCACTGTTTTTGCTGTGTCCCAAAGGTTTTGGTATGTTGCGTTTTCATTCTTGTTTGATTCAAGGAATTTTTCATTTCATTTTGTACTTCTTCTATTACCCAGTCATTTTTAAGGAGAGTGTTATTCAGTTTCCATGAGCTAGCTCTTTTTCCATTGATCTTCTTATTGTTGATCTCTAATTTTATAGCATTGTGATCTGAGAAGATGCTCTGCGATATTTCAATGTTTTTAAATTTATTAAGGCTTGCTTTGTGACCTAACATATGATCTATCCTGGAGAATGTTCCATGTGCACTGGAAAAGAATGTGTATTGTGCTGTTGTTGGGTGAAGTGCTCTGTAGATGTCTATAAGGTCAAGTTGATAGATTGTATTGTTTAGCTCTTCTACGTCTTCATTTGAGTTTCTTTCTAGTTGTTCTATCTTTCATTGAAAATGGTGTATTAAAGTCTCCTTCTATGACTGTGGAGTCATCTATTTGTCTTTTCAATTCTGTTAAAATCTGATTTATGTGTTTTGGGACTCTCTCCTTGGGTGCATAGATATTTATTATGGCTACATCCTCTTGCTCAATAGATCCTTTAATCATTATCTAGTGTCCTTCCGTGTATCTTATGGTGGTTTTTGTCTTAAAAGCAATTTTATCAGAAATTAATATTGCCACTCCTGCTCTTTTTTGATTGCCATTTGATATATCTTTTCCAACCTTTGATTTTTAGTCTATTTTTGTCTTTATCTCAGGGAAATTCTCTTCCAACAAATCTTCGACAATTTTCTCTGTGGTTTTATTTCTCTCTTTCTGTTCTGCAATTCCAATTACATGTAGGTTTTTCCTCTTAATGGTATCCCACGGAGGTTCCTGCAAGATGGCGAACTAGGCACAAGGACTGCACAGATGCTCTTCAACAAAGAAAAGGGAAACCAATTAACATAGACACAGAAGATAATCTTGGACCCCTGAGCCATGAAGGGAAGGATACAAAAGTGGACTAAACCCCAAATAGCAGAAGAATTTGCATGAAAATACCGAAAAAGGAGACACACGGAGCTGCGGTCTGGCAGCAGACTGAGTGACCCTGACGGCACAGACAACA
>NW_006922069.1:1626834-1634155 GCF_000298275.1 Orycteropus afer afer | reverse complement strand
GTCTATGTTTTCTTTAATTTTTTCTGTTTTTTTCTTGATGTGTCTCTCAATCTGTTGAAGGTACCTAAATATAATTCTTTTGAATTCCTTGTCAGGGAGTTCCAATACTGCTTCTTCCTCTGGGATGTGTTCTGGGTCTGTATTCTGGTCCATTGTTTCTACTGCTTTATCTTGCTTCTTTGTGTGGACTGTGATGGTCTGTTGTCTCCAAGACATTATGATGTTGCTGTATTTATATTTAATTGGTGATTTTATGTTGGAGTGATTAGCCCAAGATTTTTGTTTTCTTTGTTTTGTTTGGATGTATCTGAGTAAGCAGGGTACTGTGCTCCTATATTCATTAACTGACAATACTTATACACTCACCACTCTCCTGATGGGAGTGATAGAGAATGAGAGTGGGTACAAAGATCTCTGTTAGCTGTTCATGGAGAGCAGTTAAGGGTGAGTCAGGCTCATATTGGCTGTTGAGTATCATTGGCCAATGGTGCAGAAGCAAGTGGTAGCCCTCACTCAGTAGGTGAGGCTGCAGGAGGTGCAGGTATGGTTGGGTTGTATGGGCACAGTTGCTGTCTCCCACTAGGTTAGACAAAAACAATCAAACCACCAAAAAAAGTAAAAGTGAGGACAAAAAGCACACACCACATAAACACACAGGAACAATCACCAAAAAGAGAAAGGTGGGGGAGGGAGGAAAGGCAATAAATGAGGTGAAATATTTAAAGAAATACTTCAAAAAGACAAAAGAAATATAAATATAAAAAGAGGGGAAAACACAATATCTGAGAATAAGAGAAAAGAGCTAAAGTAAGAGAATAATGAGGGGAAAATGGGGGAAATGCAAAAAAGAAAAACAAGGGATGGGAAGAACTACAAGAAAGAAAAAAATGGGAACCAGAATAAGGGAAGAGGGAAAAAAAAGCCCAGAACTAGAACTGGGAAAGAAAAAGAAAGAATAAAAATAAAAAGGAAGAAGAAAAAAAAAAAGGATAATTTTAAAATACCAAACAAAATCAAATGTGAGGGTGAGGTGGGGCAGGGCACCCAGAGTACACAGCCTGGGATGGAATTCCCGCCAGTCCAGAAGATGGGTGGAGTTGAGGATGGCCACACCTACATTTGCTCAGAGTGTGTGGGGTATAACAGTAACAAGGGGAATATTGCACCTTTCCAGTCATCAACCTCTTGTATGTCCATGCTGTCCTAAGAGCTTATGCTTAGCTTCCTGAAATTATCAGGAAAACTTACAGTCTGCAGTGCTGTTTGTCTCCTTATTCACTGTTTTCATTCAGGTTCTACTACTAGTTGGTGTTTAATCCACTTCTGTATCCTTCTTTTCAAAACTCAGGACCCCAAGATTATCCTCTGTATTCATGTCAGTTGGTCTCTCTTTTCTTTGTTGATGAGTGGTCTGTGTAGCTTGTCTGCCTATTCTGCCATCTTACTGGAAGTGCACAAAAATGATCTTAAATAAATTTTGTTTGAGGATGGAAATGAAAAAGATAAAATGGGGGCTTCACCTATATACATGGTGGTGAAAGAAGGCCTCAATAACCCTGCAAAAAACTGCCAAGCCCTGTAGTCCCAAACCTTAATTTGGTGGAGAATATTTAGCCAGAGACACTAACGAATCCTTGTGATGCAGTGGTTAAGCCCTTGGCTGCTAACCTAAAGGTCAGCAGTTCAAACCCACCAGCCAATCTACAGGAGAAAGATATGACAGTCTGCTTCTGTCAAGATTTATAGCTTTTAACACTTTATGGGGCAATTCTACTTAGTCCTATAGGGTCTCCATGAGTTGGAATTGACTCCCTAGCAATAGGATACAAATTAAGTTTGGAGGTTCCACTCTCTGCTGACCAGCTGACTCCTACTATACCCTTGGGTTTGATAATTCACTAAAGCATTAACCCTCCTGCTGGTGAGATTCTAGATACAACTCCTATGTAAACAATCTTATCTACTCTCCCTCCCCCCATAAAAAATGTCAGAGGGTGTGTGGTGCAGGCATAGTCCACTGCCAGAAAGAAAATATCCCACTTTGAGATGATCCCAAGCTCCTCTGGAATCTGAAGAATGGTGAGATGAGGCTACCTTCCAGTTCATGTTAGATGGATGCCCAAGAGTCCTGGGTGGATACCTAAGAGTCCTTTCTTCCTTGAATCCCCCTTCTTCTTTTTCTGATCTTCCTCCTTTCCCAGAGTGTTCCAATACTGGGAACACAATTATACAGGATCCTTCATTAACTCCTTAAAATTCTCTGTAGGAGTTGTCTGCATCTTTCAGCATCTTTTGTGTAAAATCTCTATGAGACAAAGAAGACTTTCTCTTGGCAGTATTGGTAGCTTCTTATAGCTATTTATACTGACTTATAGTAGGTCATTGGAAGGAAGATGGGGCAATCTACTTCCATACTGATACTGCCTTGGAAACCCAAGGAGTGGTCGCTATGAGTCGGGTCCGACTCAATGGCACATAACAACAACAACAACAACATAGTAGGTCATGCATTCTTAAACTAAAAGTTTTCTCTGGTATCATTAGTGTTAGAATGAAGAATGTGCTTTTGTTGTTGTTGTTGTTGTTATGTGCCGTCGAGTCGGCCCCGACTCATAGCGACCCCTCCTTGGGTTTTCGAGGCAGTATCACTACGGAAGTAGGATTGCCCAACCTTCCTTCCGAGGAGTGGCTGGAATGTGCAGAGGACAAGAAAAACTCACCCTCCCCAAATATACATAAAGGCAAATTCATTCTTCCAAAGTCACCTGGTTTTTTGTTTGTTTTTGCATAATCTGATTCAAATGTTCTGCCCCCACCCTTCCTCCAATGGGAGAGATGTTTGAAATAGGTATACCATATTGTTTTCTTAGTCATAAACCATAGGTATGTCATGTTTTCAATTGATGACTGTTGCTTATAAAGTCTTCATCAGCATTCATTTTGTGTTCATTAGCCAAATTCTGATACCTGTTGCTACCAAGTTGATTCTGACTCATAGCAACTTTATAGGACAGAGTAGAATTTCATCATAGGGTTTCCAAGGCTGTAATCTTTACAGAAATAGACTGCCACATCTTTCTCCCACGGAGTGACTGGTGGGTTTGAACTGCCAACTTTGTAGTTAGTAGCCAAGTGCTTAACCACTATGCAACCCAAGCTCCTACAAATTCTGGTAGCTGATATAAATAAAGGAGCTCCAGTGACACTGTGGTTAAAGCATTGGGCTACTAACCAAAATATCAGTGGTTCAAACCCACTAGCCACTCTGAGGAAGAAAGATGAGGCAGTCGGCTTCTGTAATGATTTACAGTCTTGGAAACTCTATGAAGCAATTCAACTCTGTCTTACGGGGTCACTATGACATGAAATCAACACAATGGCAATGGCTTTGTTTGGATATAAACAAGCAATTCTGTGTTGTCAGCAGTGATCATGGCCTTGCTGAAGTCTGATGGAGTGAGTTGGTTTGCAACTGGATTGTTCTGAATGTCCATCACCAACAGAAACTCACAAGAGAACAGGTCATCTTCCAGACTATGCCTTTGCATCACACATAAGATTTCAACTTATTAAAATCTATTGGTATTAATTTGGTACATTCCAATTCAAAATGCAATTTTTCAAAACATGATGACTTTCTCTAAAACTGAAATGAAAGGGAGCATGGCATGATCATGTGCAAGAGTCAAAGATTCTGCAACCATATATGGTCTGAGAGAACAGATTCACTTGTTGATAGAATCAAAGAAACATTTGTTGACTACCAGTTATTTGTCAGGAACAATGCAAAGTCCTGGGGATACAACACAGAACAGAATAGAACAGATTGTATACTTGCCCTTGAAGAGTTCTTGCTCTGGTGAGGAGAGAGAAGAAAAGTAAATAAACTAATTAAATAAGTACAAATTTTGTGAAAGCTCTGGTGGCATAGTGCCTAAGGCATTTGACTGCTAACCAGAAGGCTGGCGGTTCAAACTCACCAGCTCACCAGCCACTCCTCAGAAGGTAGACTGGTCAATCTATTTCCGTAGAGATACCTCCTTGGAAACCCAAGGAGGGGTCACTATGAGTCAGATTCAACTAGATGGCAAAAAAAAAAAAAAAGAGAGAAGAAGAAGAAGAAAACACCAGGGAGCTGAGGTAGGAAATAAAAAGGGTGGAAGACAATTTTAGGCAGGATGGGAGGAAAAGCTACTCTGAATGGGTGACATTCAAGTTGAGCCCTGAAAAATGTAAAGATGTCAGCCATGCAGAATTTGGGAAAGAATATTTTTAGGAGAAAGAAATAGCACACCCTAAGTCCCTGAGAAGTGAAAAAACTTGATGTGTTTATGAATTGAAAGGAAACTAGCGTGGCTGGAGTGTGGTGAGAGAGAATTAGGCAGGAGCTAGATTGTGCAGGATACTGAAGAGCATGATAAGGAATTTTTGTTTTGTTCTGAGGAGAATTCAAACAAGCTGCTGGAGATTTAAACAAGAGAGGGGCATGATATCATTTATGTTTTTAATTGCTCTGGCTACTGTACAGGAAATGGAAGTGGGGCTGGAAGAAGGAATGAGTGGGAGTGGAGAAAAAATACACTGTTGTAGTAACTCGAACAAGAGATAATGAGAGACTGGGATGTAAGGCAGGGAGAAAAAGACAACTCAATAGACATTTTTGGAGTGAAATCAAAAGGACTTCTTGGTCAAGTAGATGTGGAAGTTGAAGGCAAGAAACGTATTAAGGCTGATTCCAAATTTCTGGAAGGATGGATGGTGGTGTCATTCATTGATAGGATAAAAATTGCCCTCACTTTTTTATGTTTTAGTGTTAGGCCTATGGACTAGTGAGGTCCTCATATATGTGAGGCCCTAAGGGAGTCTTTTATTTTCTTTATAGTGGAACTTTCTATGGAGAGGGTCTTCTTGACGTTTTTGCAGTCTCAGGGATCCAAGAAAACACATGATATAGTCCAAAGGAAGTTGCAGAGCTGTCTTAGCCCCTGAAACTGGATGCCCCAACCACAGAAAGTACCTAGATAGACTCTTAGCAGCCAAGATGAATTGTAGCTTAGTTATGACCATAAGGATTAAAAAAAAAAAAAGCACGTAAATTTTTTTTTTTTTTTTCCCGAAATTCAGCCTTGGATGCCAGCATTGGGCATGATTTGGTGGATGTATGATTTGGTGGACTGAGCAGAATACAAATATATACACAGTGCTCTGGTATCAAGTTCTACAAAGGAAGCTCAAATCAGGAATAAGCAGTTGACCATTGGACAGAAGAAATTGACTCTTGCAAATGGGCACTGAGAGATGAACTCAGGATGTCTCCATTGAAATTCGTTGTGAAAGAATCACGCAGCCAGTTGAACTCAAAGCCATTCGCTAAAAAAAAGAGTATCACCTGAAGGTAATCATCTTCAGCGATATTGTGAGGCTGAGGTCTACTCAATTACAATAGCTTTGAGGACAGATACCATTTATGCTTTATCTCACAGAATTCCAGACATGTTTGCAATTGGCCACGTGGCTATTAATGGGAATATCACTTAATGGGAACACAACTAGCATTGGTCATATGTTCTTTGTTCCTCAACTTAAACCATCAGTATTTTCATGCCATGAAAAATCTGGTTATGAGAACTATTAAGGGAAACCCTTGAGGGATAAATGCATTGTAAAAGAATAACTAAATACCTAAAGGAGGAGGGAGAAAGGATACAATATTTCATTAAATTACTTTGAGCCCATATCCCAGTTCTTATTAATTAATAGAACATATTATCAAAGCACCATTTCTAGGAGAAATGGGAAACACTTCAGTAAGAGACACCTAAGAGAAGGACTGAGCATTGTATTCCTTTATGGAAGTGTATGTGGAAAATCAAATCCTACTTCTCTGACACCATAGTGTAAAGCTCAATTACAGTTCAAATCAGTTCATCTCAAGGGCACATGCAGAACTCTTTCCTCTGACCCTGACTGCTAGAACTAGGTCAGATCTCAAGTTAAAGGGCACAGTATTCCAGACTTGGATCCATAAGCAACACCCATGGAAGCAGTAGTCAAGAAATCAGACATTGTATTCCACCAGGAAAATTCAAAGAGTACTGAAAGTACCATGGACCTACCTAAAGGACCTTCTGCCAGAAGAACGAACAAATCTGTCTGAGAAGTGCATCTGGAATGCTCCTTGGAAGCGAGAATGGCCAGACTTGGTCTCAGCTACTTTGGTCATGTTGTCAGAAGAACCATTTCCCTGGAGAAGGGTATCATGCTTGGTAAAGTGGCAGGTCGGTGGAAAAAGGGAAGATCCTCAGGAGATGAATTGACACAGTGACTACAAGGAAGGGCTCAAGTATGGCAAGGATTGTGAGGCTGGTGCAGGACTGGGCCACATTTCCTTCTGTTGTACATAGGGTCACTGTGAGTCAGAGCCAACTCTGCAGCACCTAACAACAAAGTCTACCAAATACTTCAGGCACCTGTTGCAAGCTTGGGAGTCCTCCACCAACACCCTCTCTACCTGCTGGCTATAAATTTGGGGTTTTCTCATTACCCCTTTAGGATATAAGTTAAGCTTGGTGGTTCCTAGACTCCCCTCACTGCTCACCTGCTGACTCCCACTGCTCTCTCAGGCTTGATAATTCATTAGAACAACTCACAGAACTCAGAGAAAGCTCTATACTTAACAATTATGGTTTTATTATCACAAAAAGGATACAAATGAAGAGCCACTTAGGACAAAATCTAGGAGGGTTCCCAAGATGGTGATTCTGTGTCCCAAAGGAGGCCCTATCTTTCCACATGCATCAATACTCTCAGCAACTAGGAAGCCCATGGCACTTCCTGTCCAGAGCTTTCATTGGGGCCTCACTAGGTAGGCATGATTGATTAAATCACTCCACCTCCCCTGAGGTTGGGCTAATATAGTGTTGGTCTTTCTGGTTTGGCCAACCCCTCCTGAGTCACCACAGCATTATCATAAACTCACAGGTGTGGTTTGGAGGCCTAACCAAAGACACTTCAATCACTGAGGAATTTCCAAGGTTTTAGAGATTATCTCTCAGAAACCAAGGACAAAGACCAAAATCTTTGGGTAAAGGTAAATTTTGTATCTCCCCAGAAGAAACATATAGTAAGTGTTAGGCCGAAGCAAACCCAAGCCACCAACATTTCAGTTAGCAGCTTCCTCCGGGTGTCAAGCCCTGATGAGACAGCCTGATAAGACAACGGAAGTAACAGAACCCGCCCAGACTGGAAAGTCCCATGCAGTGGCAAGTTTCCTCTTGTGAAGCCCCCTCATGCTAATTAAGTGCAGACCCATACTAACAGC
>NW_006922069.1:1624084-1624769 GCF_000298275.1 Orycteropus afer afer | reverse complement strand
GCCTGGGCCCCTCTCGGGGGCCCATAAACCTCCCCCGGAAACTCAGAATAAAAACTTCTCTTTAACCTCACTTTTGTGCATCCTTTTCTCCTTACTGTGGCCTTACAGTAGGTATTAAGCATACAAAAGCTCTACCAGGTATTCAAAAAAACCAAAGGCAGGAAGTATAAATTTTAAAAAGTTAAAAACTAGAACTCTGAAACTTAGAAGTATGAATTTATTTTCTTATTAAACCCTGTGATCCGTAAAATAAATCATCTATTTCCTGAAGATTAACAAAATCAACATTAATCACAACAAAAACATTGATTCGGAATAGATTTAATGTACTTAATGTTTACTAGAAACTGAATAAAACATTAATCTATTTATGGATTATAATCTTCCCAGCTCTGTAAATATTTACATCTATAAGGATATCAGTAAGGAACACCAAGCAGTTCACTAATAATTTTTTAATGTCTTTGAAAAAAAATAGTTTTTTTGCTGGCCCCAGAGGGGAAAAGGCATTATAAAAATAGCATCAAAATTTATAATGAATTATTCCCACCTCCCTTGCAAAAAAAAAAAAAAAACTTTGTTAAAGGAATACCAGTTGTGATAGTTGAAGATCTGTCAACTTGGCTGGACTTCACTTGTGAGTGTTGTTTCTCATGATGGATCACATGACTATGTCCTAAGCGGC
>NW_006922069.1:1590371-1619394 GCF_000298275.1 Orycteropus afer afer | reverse complement strand
TCTCTCTCTCTCTCTCTTTCTCTCTCTATAAATATATATATATATACTTTGCTGGTTTTTGTGTTTCTCTAGAGAACCCCATCCAACACACCAGTTTTTTGTTTGTTTTTCTTTCTTTTTCTCCTTAGACTAGGGATCATTCCATCTCCTTCTCTTTTCTTTGCCAGTAGTTCTGTCTTCTTGTACTCTACTGGCCATGATGAGCTGTGAAGGACCTTAAAGAGCTAAACTCACTAATTAGGTCAACTGACCCGTCCTCACCTTGTTCTTATGGACAGGAACTCTTCCTTTCTCTGTGTTGTACTTTTCACTTCCAAATGTTTCTCCTCTAACTTGATACTCTTTTCTGAAATTTGTATTCTATTTCTGAAACCTATTTGACACTTCTACCTATATATATACCACTGGCAACTTATGCCACATAATGTTCTAAGTTACTATTTCTTAACCTAGTGATTCATAGAACCTCAATTGGTGTTGTTTTGTTTTATAGGTTCCCATGATGAAATATGTTTGGGAAATATTCGTTTAAGCAAAATCAGACAAATTTTACTACTATAGAACTTCTCATAACCTTTAATAATGTAATATGAATTGTAGTTTTGAGTCTCCAATAGAAATTATCATCTAGGTTATCATATGGCACTCTTCCCAAGCTTTGCTGTTCTTAGCTGCCATTGAGTTAGCTCCTAATCCATGACAACCCCAGGCACAATGAGATTGGACTACTGTGATCCACACGATTTTCACTGACTTGTTTTTAGATATAGATCATCAGATAACTATAAAACACTCTTTGGTACAGAGACCTTTGAAAGACTGTTTCAACAACGTATTTGGATGACAGCTACCTGGATAGCTGACTGGAAGAGATCCATATTTGTACCCATTCCAAAGAAAGGTGATCCCACACAATGTGAAAACTATCTAACAATATCATTAACATCATGCAAGTAAAATCTTACTGAAGATAATTCAAAAATGATTGCAAGAGTATATTGACAGAGAGCTTCCAGAAATGCAAGCTGGATTCAGGAGAGGATGTAGAATGAGTGATATGACTGCTGATATCAGATGGATCTTAACTGAAAGCAAAGAATACCAGAAAGATGTTTACTTATATTTTATTGACTATGCAAAAGCATTCAATTGTGTGGATCATAACAAATTGTGGATAACATTGAGAATAACAGGAATTCTAGAATACTTGATTGTACTCATGAGGAACCTGTATGTAATCAGGAGGCTGTCATTCAAACAGAACAAGGGACACTGCATGGTTTAAAATCAGGAAGGGAGTGCATCAGGTTGTATCCTTTCACCATACTTATTCAATCTGTATGCTGAGCAAATAATCTGAGAAGCTGGATTATATGAAGAAGCACATGGCATCAGGATTGGAGGAAGACTCATTAACAACCTGCAATACACAGACAACACAACTTTTCTTGCTGAAAGTGAGGATGACTTGAAGCATTTACTGATGAAGATTGAAGACTACAGTCTGCAATATGGATTACACCTCAATATAAAGAAAACAAAAATCCCTCACAACTGGTCCAATAAACAGCTTCACAATGGCTGGAGAAAGGATTGAAGTTGTCAAGGACTTCATATTACTTGGTTCTACAATCAACACCAATGGATGCAACAGTCAAGACATCAGATGACATATTGCATTGGACAAATCTGCTGCAAAGGACCTCTTTCAAGTGTCGAAGAGCAAAGATGTCTCCTTAAAGACTAAGGTGCACTTAACCCAAGACATGGCATTTTCAATCATCTCTTATGCATGTAAGAGCTGGACAATTAATAAGGAAGACAGAAGAAAAATTGATGCTTTTGAGTGGTGGTGTTGGGGAAGAATGCTAAGAGAACCTTGGACTGCTAAAAGGACTAACAAATGTGTCCTGGAGGAAGTGCAGCCAGAATGCTCCTTGGAAGTGAGAATGGCCAGATGCTCCTTGGAAGCGAGAATGGCCAGGCATTGTCTCACCTACTTTGGTCATGTTGTCAGGAGGAACCATTCCCTGGAGAAGGATATCATGCTTAATAAAATGGAGGGTCAAGGAATAAGGGGAAGACCCTCAATGAGATGGATTGACACAGTGGCTCCAACAATGGGCTCAGGTATGGCAAGGATCATGAGGCTGGCACAGGACTAGGTAGTGTTTCCTTCTGCTGTGCATAGGGTCACTGAGAGTTGGAGATGACTCAACAGCACCTAACAACAACAACAAACCAGTGCTTCTCAGACTTTAATCTGTATATAAATCTCCTGTGAAAATAGAGGTTCTGATTCAGTAGGTCTGGGATAGAGTTCTAAGATTCTGTACTTCTGACAAGTTCCTAGAGCTATCAGTGCTGCTGGTCAAAGTAGCAAGCTTCTAAGCCATGATCTTTATTTTCACTAAACATGTTTCTCTTTCTACATTTCCTGTCCTAGTTAATGACATCTTTAACCACCCATTTACCCAACTGAAAACTTGGGCATTGCATTCCCTTCACCGCACCTTTGTCCCATCCTACCTCCAATTCAGCTTATTACCAAGTTGTATTTGTCTCTTGAATCCAGTCTGCCATCTCCATTACCACTATCTTAGCTAATGAACTGATTATCTTTTTCATAAACTAGCCTTCTAAAATATCTTCCTGGTTCTAATCTTTGTCCTTCCATACTGTTGCCAAATACCAACTTAAGTCAGTCCCTCAACTTTAAATTTACACTGACATCTCACTACCCACCAAATAAAACCCCAACTGCTCAGCATTGAGACATTCCAGGTCCTTCAAATTCTGACCTCAATATGATTTTTTAGCCTCATCTCCACTACCAATCCTTGATATAACATATGCTGTGGTCATATTAGGCTGTTCCCTCTTCCCTGAACACACCCTACTGTTCCCCTTTCTGAATCTTGGTTTTCAATCTCCCCTCTGCTATCAATGTCTTTCTTCTACCTCTCCCAGCCCCACTGGATCAGAATTGTGGGGGGACAAACCCTAGAATCTAAATTTTGATCCCGTATAGGCTAAAGTTAGAGAACCACTGTTTAAAATTTTAAAGGAATCAGCAAACAGTTCACTGGAATGACCAGTAACTTTAAAATATTTAAAATGGAAATTTCTCTGGTTAAATTTGGCAACCCTATGAAGCAATTTAAAAAGTTAAGAAACCATATTTAGCATTAATCAAAAGTAAAAATAGCATGAAAGAGTTTTGATGAGTCTTTTGAGCAGAAAAATTGTTATTGAGCTTGTCATAACTCTTTTTAACATCTTCTGGCCAATGACAACTAGAAGTGTATACATGCAAATAATTTCATTAAAGCTAGGCCATGCCAGTTGCCACATTTTTCTGAGGTAGAAGAAAAATATTTTTTGACTTCTGTCTTTCTTCTGTACAGTACTTTAAACCAGCTGATTGCTAAATCAATGTTGAAATTACCTGCTATTCACTACTGAGATCCAAACAAAACTGAAGGCCATATTGATGAATATGAGAGGTAAATGAAAGTTAAATTTGTCACATTCTTTACCATGCTGCACACTTTCAGAGTTTCATTAAAAAAAAAAAATCCACATAATTAGTTTAGCTTTACCAGAGGAAAAAAAAATTGAATGACAAGGTCAGGCTCCTGCCCTTTCAGTAAATTAGAGAAGATTGCCATAAATTGCACAATATAATGAAACACCAATTTGCATATTTGCTGCTATATTAAAAAGGATCAGTTTTAGCTCGCAAAGCAGAACAAACAAAAACATGCATTTTAATAACTCAAATTACTCCCAGGAAGTGACCCTCAGCAGAAAGCCTGATTATCACTACTTAATTAGAAGCCTTGGAAATCTAAATCCTCCTTTAAATCCTATTCTGGGTACAGTGAAAGATGAAGCCATGAGTTTTGTCTAAGATTCAATATTTACTCTTTACTAATATGTTTGCTGGAGAGACTTCCCAAGCATTATAAAGACACGCGAGAAAAAAATTTAATATTCAAAGAAAGAGTGCGCAAAACCTGTGTTGGCTTGCAGGTGCAAAGCAATTAACAAGCTGGCATTTACAGTACTTTTAATTAATTAATTAAAAATGCAAAGCTGACTTTCATTTCTTTAAATGTTTGAACATTTTATCCATCAATAATAAAGCACTACATGCTGCTGGGTGACAAGATCTAATAAATGAAAAAAGTTAGTTTGGTGTTGAAGAAAGTGAAGAGGGATTTGGAATTTGCTTGTTCTTCCCCATTTCTCTTTCCCTCCCACCCATCCACCCTCACTGAGTATATTAGGCACACCCCCACTCAGGATATTACTAAACTGAGTGTCGAAGAACAAGGGACATGGCCTCTTGTCTACTCTGTATCAAAAGCTAAAACTGACAGCATTTGATGTGACATATTATCTTTCAATGGTAATAAAAAAAACAAGGCTTATTATAATCATGCTCACCATTAAGGTGCTGCCCTTCTTTTTTCTTAGGGGACCCAAGTTGTTTGGAACTAAGGCTATCTACTGCCATCTTGTTTATAAAGGTTAGAAACATAATTAAACCCAAATCAAGCCCACTGCTGTCAAGCAGGTTCTGACTCAGAGCAACCCTGTTGGATAAGAGTATAACTCCTCAACAGGGTTTCAGGGCTGTAAATCTTCATGAAGCAAATTGTCACATCTTTCTCCCATAGAGTGGCTGGTAGTTTTGAACCACCAACCTTTTCTTAGCAGCTCAGTGCTTAACAACTGCACCACCAGGTTTCCTTAAAACGATTAGCAGAAGGAATCTCAGTAATTTGCCAAAGAAGTGGGTAGTGAATTCTAATGTAATGCTTCTGTGACTAATTTTACAGCTGGACGCTGCTTGAACAATGACTTTACTATTCCTCATGAACACATTTTTGGCCAGTACATATTTAAAAACAACGCCATGAATGTACTTTAATTAAAACATAAATACTACAGTGCTACCTCGGTAGGCATTCACTCAGCTGGAACTAACTGTATTTGCTTAATCTACAATTTTAGATGTATTAGCAAAAATAAATGTTGGTGGATGTAAGAGCCTGATTACATATCTTGGGTAAATTGGTGATAATGAGTCAAGAGACTTTGTGTTCATTCACATATATTAGAATAAGAATCATTATGAAATTAAAGCTAAGATTAATCCTGCTAATGACACCACAGAGCATCTGGGAATAAGATAACCCAGATGTCAGATTCACTGTGCTACTGTGCTGCTATTTGATAGAGTAACCCTTGAAGTGTACTTCTAAGGCAGATAGCTGCTACCCCCCAGTCCCAGCACTTGAAATGCAAATGAGTGACAAGATAGTCTAATAATGAGAGCAGATTCTAGCAGTAAAGAATATGAATAAATTTTAAAAAAGAAAAAAAAAAAAAAAAAACAATTCTGCACCACGGATAAGAACAAGCAGTAGGCACCCTGATGTCCTCAATTAGGGTGGATGACATCTGCTGAGCATTTCTCTCTAATAAAGCCCTCACTCGGTATTCCAAAGCACACGATTCTAACACTGTTAACATTTTAATGTCCTGGACGTGCACGGTAACATTAATTACACGATGATTTGGATGACTTCTGAATCTCTTTTATGTCTTCCGCAGAAGAGAACATAGCGTCGCAGCTTTGATATCATAAATAAAATGGGGACGCCTGCCAAGCATGAAAGGTATCCTGAAGTCATTCGCATCTGCTGGGCTATCCTGAACCTCTGTAACCAGGCAAAGAGACTCCTCTGGGCATTTACAGAGGGTCAGCAGTTCTGCATTTTAGGGGAAAGCGATGTGGCTCTCAAGGAGTCATTTTTTCCCTTTTGCTAAAGGTGAATGTTTTTGTAGCTTTTTTTTTAATTCCTAATGAGTTTAAAGCCCAATTAATATTTCTCTAAGCACAGTTTGCCTTCCTAATAGCTATTTTCATGAGCTTTGGCAAATGTCATGAGGGCTCTCTTTTTTGTTGACTGGGAGGAAGACAGGGCAGTTTCTCCCCTCATTTAACAAAATGATACAAAATATTGGCACTTTAGGAGATCCTAGGTGAAGGGGTGGGAGTGAAAGGCACAAGAGAACAGATATTCATTGTGTCTCCTGGGGCACAAACATTAACTTTGGTTGGGTTTGAAGAGCTAAACTTTTTGCTCACTACTAGCCAAAAGGTTAGCTCTTCAAACCCAACCAAAGCTGCCTTGGAAGACAGGCCTGGTGATCTACTTCCACAAGTTCACAAAGTTGAAAACCCTATGGAGCAGTTCTACTCTGCACACATGGGGTCACCATGAGTCAGAATCGACGTGACAGCAACTAACAAAATTAACAACTACATAACTGACACTGTACCACCATCACCTAAAGAAAAATACTATTATCTCTATCACATAGATAGGCTCCAAACGATTATGTAACTTGCTCACAAGTTATTAAGCAACTAATAAGAAGCAGAACTAGAGTGCAGGGGAGGGAAGGACACAGGGAAGAAGTAACTGTGGGGAGGAAGTGGGAAGAGAGCTGTTGCATTGTGGAGAATTGCAATCAAAGTCATGAAACAAAATGGGTATGAACTGCAATATGGAAAATGAATTTGCTCTTTCACCCAAATCACAATAAAAAAAAAAGAAGAAGAAGAAGAACCAGGATTTGAACCTCTGTGTGACTGAGCTCAAAGTCCATAATCCCACCATCCCTTTCCACTGAATCTATGGTAGTCATTAGGACAGTTCACAGATATTCCGGGGCTCATCCTTTTGGACATATGATAAGTTTCCTCCCTTCCTTTCAAGTCAGAAATAGCCTTGTAAATGTCTTTAACCAAAGAAGCTTCAAAAGCTACTGTATGGTTCACCATGTCTACTTTCTCCTGCCTTGGAGATTAAGGAAAAATGGATATTTTCTCAGTCAATCTCAGGTTGACTTGGAGCAGAGCCTATAGACAACCTACCATGGGCATGAAGAGTGAGCAAGAAATAAACATTTGTTATTTAAGCCTCTGAGATTCTGAGGCTGTTGGTTGCTGCAGTGTAGCCTAGCCAATCCTAATGAATACAATACTATACTATACTGCCACCCAAGTACACTTCTGCAAAACTCCCAACTGGCCTCTGGAATGGATGAAGAAGGATGGGGGGAAAATAAAAGTGAGAGAAGATGTGACTTGAAAGGTGGCACATGAACTGTAAGCTAAGACTCAGGAGAAAACAAAGATTGTGATTTAATTAACTTTAGTGGGTGCCATTTATATCCTAATGTGTGCAAATGGCTCCCCCTAGAGTTTTGCAGTGCACATCCTGCAAGAGCATTTGCAGCAGCCCTGCCATTTCCAGCCCGACCAGTCTGAGAACCTGGCTCCCCACTCATTTTACAGAATATGTCAGATTTGTGGAATGAGCTGGGTAAAGAATTTATAGCTGCCAATGAGTCCATGGCCAGCCCAAAAAGGAGTTTGAGCACTCAAAACATCAAAAACAATTCATCAGTACATTTATTAGGGTGCTTGGCCAGGAATCAAAATTAATCCCAGATGACAGATTACTGTTGCTAGATGCACAGAGCAAAGATGTTTTATCCAAATGTGAAGGAAAGAGTAGAAAAGTTCTTTTTGGCTACATAATTATGGTAACAAATGCTACTGATTTGCTGCACCAAGGAAAAGGCTATCTAGGAAGAAAAGAGAAAGTGAAACACAGCAATGAGGCAATAGAACCCGTTAGAATCCAGCCCCCTTTCTTTCTTGTATCCCTTTCCCAGATTTGTTTAGACAACTCCAATGAAAAACCGTAATTCTCTATGTCAAATCACCCTACTCAAATGGCCTGCAATTTGCCAAAATAACATCTAGGAAGTGAGTTCAAAGCACCCAGCCACCAACCAAAATTTCTCCAGGACATTCTTCAAGGTTCCAGAGCTAGCTAGGATAGAGCACCTACGACTCTAAAGCAATTAACAGAACTTCCTTGGATGGGGCCAGAGTAGGTTTCATATACTGTGGCACTGTCCAGTGGCTGGCTTCACTCAGAGAACATTAGAGAGATTCTGAGTCAATCAGTTCCTCTATTTAGCAGCCCCAAGCCCTATGTGTTCACATCTATTTATAAAAGTGCTGTTTGATATGAGTGCGAATGTCTAAGAGAATCTATCCTTGATTAGGAGTGGGCTAGCCCTCCAAGTAAAGGTATGTAAAGCAGTTCAGCTGCTTTCAAAGATGCAGAGTAAGCTACTATACACTTGGATCCACAGTCGTACTCCAGCCCAACAACTCCTCAATGAAAAGGATTCCATCACAAAAGTTCATGCATCTGGAAATGAGATAACCTGCTTCAAGCAATCATGAAGCATGCTCTCTCTGTCACCATGAGGTTCCACCTCACTGTGCCTCTTTTTGGGCTGGTTCCTTCACAAGAAATACCTTCCACAGGGACTCAGGGAACACCTACTCATCCTTCAAGATACAACTCAAGTGTCCTTTATGGAGTCTCCTCAGACACACTCAACCAGAGGTGATCTCACACATTGTCTTGTGTACTTCTCTCTATCAGTGAACTCATTGTACTATAACAATAACTAGACTTCGAGTACCCTGAGAATAGACATGGTGTTGATTACCCTAGCCCCTGGCGGGTGCCTGGCACATAACAGCCATTAAATACCTACTAGTTATGTGAATGTTGATAACAGAGGCAGAGGCAGGATGCCATGTCATCTTGAAAGATAAATAAAAACCCACTGTGGTCAAGTGGTTTCTGACTCACAGTGACCCTAGAGGACAGAGTAGAACTGCCCCAATGGGTTTCCAAGGCTGAAATACTGTAATCTGAAGGAGACTACCACATCTTTCTCCCACAGAGTAGCTGATGGGTTCTGAACATCTGACCTCTCGGTTAGCAGCCAGCATTGAACCACTGACACAACATAGGGCATTATTTGTCTTCCAAGGGAGCCCTATATTGTGTCAGGTACTTAAGGACCCATTCAACTATTTCTTCTGACAAACATATATATAGTCCTTTTTCTCTCCCTTTCCTAAGGCTTCTGTATCGCCTTTATACCTTCCCAGATCCTTTTTTGGTTTCTTAATAAGATGTCCTTAGATAAGTCTCATCCAATTAGCATTACTTTGTGCCTGGCTGTGACAAGATAACTGAAAAATCAATGAAAACAAAGGCTGAATGACCTGAGTTCTCCTGACTGAGTAGGCTCCTAGGTGTCTTTTACACAGAATAATTTATGGAAACGTCCTTTAAATACAGACATTTCCATCTGTTTCACACTCGCTCTTGAGGAGCTATGGGAAAGGAAAATGTTCAGTCTGTTTTCAGACTGATATTTTTAACCTCTTCTTCTCAGGATTTAGAACTCTTGATCCCACATCTTTGAAAATTATCTCAGGGGTAGGAGATGAAAAGCGACAATCAATGCGTTGTTTTCAATTTGGTGTCAAGCGCTATGCTAGGGCTTTCAAAGTCTGGATGAACTTAGTCTGGTTGGAGAAAAGACATAAACCAAAACACACCCACTGCAGAGGAGTTGATTCCAACTCAATAGCGACCCCGTCTATTACAGAGTAGAACTGCTCCATAGGGTTTTCTTGGTTGTAACATTTATGGGAGCAGATGGTTAAGTCCTTCTTCCACAGGGGCATTGGGTGTGTTTGAACTGCAAACCGTTAGGTTAGTAGTTGAGTGCACACCATTTGTGCCACCCAGGGACCTTGGGAAGAAGATATACAAGGCATTTTTAAATAAATACTGAAAGAGAAATAAATACAATCACTGCCTGAGTAGCAGGATATGAGGGACAGTTGAAGTGACATTTGCACTTAGCTATGAGGGAAAGTGATGGAAGAAAGAACAAACAGATGATAGTCAGTGCTGACAAGTCATTTCCGACTCATAGCGACCCCTCCTTGGGTTTCCTAGGTGATATCTCCATGGTAGTAGTTTGCCCAGTCTTCCTTCCAAGGAGTGGCTATGAAAAGGGGGAATAAAAGGCAAAAGAGTAGAAAGGGACTCTGAGTGATCGAGTACACCTGGAACAGTGACACACAGATAATGTGGTGGCACACCAAGAATGGAAAGTAGCTGGGAGGCATGTCCTGGTGGTCATGTGTGCCATACTGAAGCGTTTGTCTCTATTAATAATGAGGAGAATCTAAACTTTAGAAGAAGAGGTGACATAATTCAACCTGCACTTTAAGAATATATATATTTTGAGGAAATACGGACAATTTGAGGGATCACTTAGCATCTTTGGCAAAATAAAAGATAAAATAAGCTTTAAGATAATAAATTAAAAAATCACTGAGGTTTTTCTAATCAGAGTAAAGTCAAAATTATTATCTAGGTTATTATTTCATCCCACAGAAAATACAGGCATCACACTGAATTAAAATTGACTAGAAAAAAATTTAGTGTAAAAAGTGAATTTTAGCCTTTTTCTTAAAAACACTGTAAACACTGGGCTTTTGGAGCATGTTCAATGGTGATGGCAGAGAGAGCTATACTACCAAGCAAGGGACAGAAGAAATAAATAATCAGAATGCAGTATGCAGTATACATATCATAGTAAGGGAGCTCTGGTGGCGTAGTGCCTAAGGCATTTGACTGCTAACCAGAAGGCTAGCAGTTCAAACCCACCAGCCACTCCTCGGAAGAAAGGTTGGGCAATCTACTTCTGTAGAGATACTGCCTCAGAAACCTGAGGAAGGGTCACTATGAGTTGGGATTGACTCGATGGCAGTGAGTTATATCATAGTAGTGTTTGTACATGAGAAGGTAGTTGAGAAAAGGAAGGCTGCAGGAAATAGTCGAGATAATTTCTCAAAGATGACCTGAGAAAAGAACCATTCTTGACCTAAAGAAAAAAAAAATTCTATATCTATGGCAACAAGGGTCTCATTCATCAGGACTATTCTCCATAATATCCATTCTAAGATTTATGGTTAATGTCCACAGACATCAATATTCCCTTTAATTAGCTTCCATCAACCTACTGTTCATGAATTTCTCTTTGTCTTTTTAAAAAGTTATTTCTGTCTGTACATCTTGAGATTATGAATTCAGTGCTTATGATTCACTTTTTTCATTTGACTGAAATGTACTTCATTTCACTTTCAAGGAATATCCAAGAGTTGTTCATGAGTTCATGTCATATCTGTTGATAGTCTTCATCCTTGAAAATCAAAGAAACCTAACTTTTTCTGTCTATCTTTGTATATACTGTCTTATTCAAGCTTCAAGATCATTTGGATCAATGTAGGCTGACTCCATCCTAACTGTTGCTGTTAGGGGTTATCGAATCGATTCCAACTCAGAGCAGCCCCATGTGTCAGAGTAGAACCACTCTATAGGATTTCCTAAGCGGTCATCTTTATGGAGGAAGATTGACAGGTCTTTCTCCCACTGGGTGAGTTCGAAGAGCAAATCTTGCTTAGCAACCAATGCTTTCCTGTTGCACCACCAAGGTTCCTTCCAGCCACACAAGCCATCTAGAAACTTATTTTTTTAGCAAATACACACATCTCTCCACACATCACCCCACAGCTCTGCCACTCCACCCCAGTCAATAGATACTATTCCTTATTAGAGTGCCTATCAGTGTATCAGGACACTTTGAATCTCCCTGTTAGGTTCTCCTTGTTCCCAAAATTATACACCTTCTGTCAAATTCAATCTAAGAGTTCTAGGGAAAAAGGGCCCCAAAGGACCATATGAAATGAGGCATCACAAACCTAAGCTTTTAATTATTTGACCCACTCCCCTTGTGCCCAAAATTATTTCCTGATATTTCTATAACTATTCTTGGCAAGCAGACTGCGCAGTAACTCTTATTTAACCACAGTTGATTCTTTACTGTCTCTCTTCTATCTTTTCTTGGGTAAAAGAGCTGCTTTAATAAAAGTAATCATCTCAGAGGAAACTTAAATCCCACTGCCTCCCTCCAGTGCTGCACTTAATGCTGTGTGTTTAACAACACCTCTGAGATTACACTTAAATCCTGGAAAATCTTTAAGTAGCAACACTGTGGCAACAGGAAACACTCCCTCTCCTGAGATCTCAGGGAAAAGGGCAACGGGTAGGCTGAGGGGATTCCTGAGAGAGGGTGGACGTCCAAGGGGATGAGCAGTATAGGAGCTCACAGAGTAGAGCAGAGAAGACCTGCAGGCTTTCCCTCCTCACCCAACAGACGGTCAGACACCAACAGTCCTCATAAGGTTTGGGATTTCTGCAATCAAATGGACAGACATAGCCTCATGCAGATGGTCTTCACAGCCATCTTTTTTCACCCCTGCCCACAGACAAGATCTTATTTAGACCATTCCAAAGAGAGAATTTTGGCAATTTGTTTAAAGATGCTTTCACTAAAGAAGCTACTCTAACACCCCATGCCACAACCTTAGTTACTCATCCAGGATTTAATAAACTTCACCAGGGCCTTCTTCATCGCCTCTAACCAAATTTTCTCACACTAAAGGTAAAACCCACTTTAGTCTTGCTCTCTTTTCAGTGTAGAAGAAAAACAGCTTGACATTCTTTACGAATTTTGTACACACTATTTTCATTATATCTATTATGTATAACATAAAAAAAAAAAGCATTAACCCCAGAAGCAGCCCCAGAAAGCATCATTATTCTAGATTGAACCTCACAGAATCAAGGTAAATTTTTTTCCCCACAAATATTTGCTGGGCATTGATTCTGTACAAAAAAAAAAAAAAATGCCATGCTGACCATGTCATTATTATTGTTGTTGTTGTTATGTGCCATCGAGTCAGCCCCGACTCATAGTGACCCCTCTTTGGGTTTCCAAGGCAGTATCACTATGGAAGTAGGATTGCCCAACCTTCCTTCTGAGGAGTGGCTGGTGGGTTTGAACCGCCAGCCTTCTGGTTAGCAGTCAAGTGCTTTAGCCACTATGCTACCAGAGCTCCTGTCATTATTATTATTGCATGTTAAATAACCAAGCTCTTTTTGACACTTTTACAAAATATTCTCATTAAGCCCTACTACAAATAGGTCACTGCCTATTGGCAAGGATTCTTCCTACGAAGCAAATATTCAAGAAATAAAAAGAAAAGTCTTCTTTTAGAGAGTACACTTTTAATAAAAGTCTAGTGGCACTGAGTGCAATGATTAATCATGCCAAATAAGGAGAATTTTTACAATGCAATGAAATAGGAGATTCATTTTCTACACTCTTCCAAGCCAGGAAAGCCACCTGGTGTGCCAAATTAATCACAGTATGTATGTATTTAGACTCTGCTCTTGCAAGGAAGTTCAAGGACATAACCAAGTGATAAACCAAATAAGCATTTTGCCTTCAAAAGACCATTTCATGTTTTAGCACCTGAAATAGCAAGGCTTAAGAAAAGACAGTTGTGATCTGAAGGAACAAAAGAAAAGATGAACTGGGATGTTTGAGATGGACGCAGTCCACTTAATTATGGTGGGACTGACAAATTGCACTATTCTACTGCAACATCACCTAATTGCCCCACATGCAAAATGAAAAGCAGTACTTCACATCTCTCTTTACTGCTATGCAATGTTTGAGAATTTTCCCTCTTTTCTGCTTCATGTCCAACTTCCTTTTGCATGTTAGGCCTAGTTAGGTGACTGATTCCCTCGATAAAAGCATGAAGGAACTCTTTGTGTGTCAATAATTGGCCTATTAGACATTTAATAAATAAGGAAAGTTTTCCAGTTGAAAAGACCCATGAAAATTATATTTCCACGTTAAAGAAGTTGATAAGATGAGGTTTAATAGTGCAATCTGTTTGCTTTAGTTTGGGGCTGTTCATAGACTTCCCGCACTCTCTTCACCACCGTGAACACAGGAATTCAGATTAGCCGAGGTATTTAAGAACGTCCAGCTCACTCCACATACTTTCTCCTGTGTGATCCCACAGGAGAATCTTTGTAGCATTTGGCTACCTGCCCACTGAAAATAAAATGATTCCATCTCTGTTAATTAAAATTTTAAATAAGTAGTTGCATATTTCTCACCATAGAGGTGATAGACTCTTACTGTTAATAAGTGATTTCCTCTCTGCAAAGCCATTTTACCTACCAATAGCATGCCCTGATTCCCACTCTCCAGTCTCCAAAAGTTTGTGGAGCATGGACTCTATGTCCAGTATCTAGAGGATCACAACCATAGATAAGATAAGTATCTGTCCTCAGGACAGTCACACTCTAATGCCAAATGCCAAGGAGACTGTGGCTTCCTAGTCTGTAAATGTATATCGATAGCTTGGATACCAACCACTGGCTCATCATCTTTCCTTTTTCTTGGTCCCAGCGTTTCAGATGACTTAGACAGTGAATGTTTGCAGAATAGGCCTGTCATTCACCCTTATAAAGCCACTGTAAGTCCAAAGGGTATATAAAGATAAACAAAAGGAGATCTACCATTTCTCAACTGACTTCAAGATTTTTAGCTGATAATGCATCCACAGTCAGTGAAGTTCACTTTCCTCCAGCATGGCTGGTCACTCCCCACCACATCCCAGGTTGACCATTCCAGGTTATGACATTTTTAAAACCATAAGCTACTCAGAAACAAATGTGGAACTCTCTGGAGAATAATGAGGGCTAGACCACTCTGACCCTTGGCTTTTTTCAAAAGCTAATGATAACATAACAGTACACTTCTCATTTTTTGATAAATTTTGGCTATATCAGTACTCTTTTCCAACATCCACTTTTCAGATAGGAAAAATAAAATACAGGATACTTAAACAAAAGGAATAAAGACTTATCCTGCCACTAAGGTTGGGCAATCCTACTTCCGTAGTGATACTGCCTCGGAAACCCAAGGAGGGGTCGCTGTGAGTCGGGGCTGACTCGACGGCAAATAACAACAACAACAACTACCATCACTGCCAACTGCTATTTAGAGAAAAGAAAGAAGAGCAATTTTTTATACTTCAATGTTGTCCGTGAAGACAACATTCAGTACTTGTTATTAATTGTTGGCAGAAAGGGTAGCTACAAAATATCTATTTGAAACCTAACATTATTATTTTGTTGTTGTTAGGTGCCCTCGAGTCGTTTCTGACTCATAGCAACCCTATGCACAATAGAAGGAAACACCACTGGATCCCAAGCCAGCTCTGTGATCCCTACTAGAGCCCATCATCTCAGCCACCATGTGCATCCATCTCGTTGAAGGCCTTCCCCTCTTTCGTTGACTCTCCACCTTACCAAGCATGACATCCTTCTCCAGGGAGTGGTCCCTTCTGACAACATTACCAAAGTAGGTGAGAGAAGTCTGGCCGTTCTCACTTCCAAGGAGCTTTCCGGCTGCACTTCCTTCAGGACAGATCTGTTCGTTCTTTTAGCAGTCCATGGTACTTTCAGCATTCTTCACCAGCACCACAACTCAAAAGCATCAACTGTTCTTTGGTCTTCCTTATTCATTTTCCAGCATATGAGGCGATTGGAAATTTCATGGCTTGTGTCAGGCACACCTTAGTCCTCAAGGAGACATCCTTGCTCCTCAGCACTTGAAAGAGTTCCTTTGCAGCCAACTTGCCCAGTGCTATACATCATCTGATGTTCTGGCTGCTGCTTCCATTGGTGTTGATTGCAGAACCAAGCAATGTGAATTCTTTGACAACCTCGATCTTTTATCCATTTATCATGATGCTCCTTACTGGTCCAGTTGTATTTTTGTTTTCTTCATATTGAAATGTAATCCATACTGCAGACTGTATTCTTCAATCTTCATCAGTAAGCACCTCAAGTCATCCTCACTTTCAGGAAGCAAAGTTGTGTCATCAGCATATCGCAGGTTGTCAATACTTCCTCCAATCCTGATGCCACATTTTTCTTCATAGTCCACCTTCTCGGATTATTTTCTCAGCATATAGATTGAATAAGTATGGGGAAAGGATACAACCCTGATGCACTCCCTTCCTGATTTTAAACCATGTAGTGTCCCCTTGTTCTGTTTGAACGACAACCTCCTGGTCAATGTACAGGTTTCTCATGAGTACAACCAAGTGTTCAGGAACTCCCATTCTTCTCAATGTTATCCACAATTTGTCATGATCCACACAATCAAATGCCTTTGCATAGTCAATAAAACAAGTAAACATCTTTCTGGTATTCTTTACCTTGAGCCAAGATCCATCTGATAGCAGTTATGATATCCCTTGTTCCATGTCCTCTTCTAAATCTAGCTTGTACCTCTGGAAGTTCTCTGTCAAAATACTGCTGCAACCATTTTTTAATTATCTTCAGTAAGATCTTACTTGCATGCGATATTAATGATATTGTTCGATAATTTCCACATTCTGTGGGATCACCTTTCTTTGGAATGGGTACAAATATGGATCTCTTCCAGTCAGCTGGCCAGGTAGTTAGTTGTCTTCCAAATCTCTTGACATAACCAAGTGAGTGCCTCCAGTGGGGCATCCATCTGTTTGTTGAAATATCTGAATGGGTATTCCATCAGTTCCTAGAACCTTGTTCTTCACCAGTTCCTTCATTGCAGCTTCAACTGCCTCCTTCAATACCATTGGTTTTAGGTCATATGCCACCTCCTGAAATGGATGCAGATTAACCAGTTCTTTTTGGTACAGTGACTCTGTGTATTCTTTCCATCTTCTTTTGATGTTTCCTGCATCATTCAATATTTTGCCCATAGAATCTCTCAATATTGCAACTTGAGGCTAAAATTTTTTCCTCAGTTCTGTCAGCTTGACAAATGCCAAGTGTGTTCTTCCTTTTGGTTTTCTAACTCCATGTCTTTGCACATTTCCTTATAGTAATTGGCTTTGTCTTCTCAAGCTGCTCTTTGAAATCTTCAGTTCAGCTCTTTTATCTTGTCATTTCTTCCATTAACTTTAGCTACTCTCTACTCAAGGGCAAGTTTCAGAGTCTCTTCTGTCATCCATTTTGATCTTCTTTTCTCATCTTTTTGGTGACCTCTTGCTTTCTTCATGGATGATGTTCTTGATGTCATCCCACAATTCTGGTTTTCAGTCATTGATGTTCAATTCATCAAATCTATTCTTTAGATGGTCTCTAAATTCAGGAGGGATATATTCAAGATCATATTTTGGCTGTCTTGTTTTAATCGTCTTTAACTTCAAGTTGAACTTGCATACAAGCAGTTAATGGTCTGTTCCACAATCAGCTCCTGGCCTGGTTTTGGCTGAAGATATTAAGCTTCTCCATTGCCTCTTGCCACAGATGTAGTCAATCTGATTCCTGTGTGTTCCACCTGTCAAAGTCCACGTGTACAGCCACCATTTGTGTTGTTGAAAAAAGGTATTTGCAATGAATAAGTCATTGGTCTTGCAAAATTCTACTATACGATTTCCAGCATTATTTCTGTCACCAAGGCCAAATTTTCCAACTACCGGTGATTCTTCTTTGTTTCCAACTTTTGCATTCCAGTCACCAGTGAGAATTAACACATCCTGCTTGCATTTAGTCAATTTTAGACTACAGAAGTTGATAAAACTCTTCAATTACCTCATCTTTGGCTTGGTGGTTGGTGTGTAAATTGGAATAACAGTAGTATTAACTGGTCTTCCTTGTAGGCATATGGCTATTATCCTATCACTGACAGCATTGTACTTCAGGACAGATATTAAGACATCCTTTGTGATGATGAATGCCATGCCATTCCTCCTCAATTTGTCATTCCTGGCATAGTAGATCATATGGTTGGGAGCTCTGATAGCGTAGTGCCTAACGCACTTGACTGCTAAGCAGAAGGCTGGCAATTCAAACCCACCAGCCACTCCACGGAAGGAAGGTTGGGCAACCTACTTCCATAGTGATACCGCCTCAGAAACCCAAGGAGGGGTCACTATGAGTCGGGTCCGACTCAATGGCATATAACAACAACAACAACAGATCATATGGTTGGCCACGCTGATACATGCACACCATGTACACCCCACTGGGTTTGAAACACAGTGGCACAGCCTCAAGACTCACAGCAACACATCACCACAGTAGGACAAACCGACAAACAAGTTTGTCTCCCTTAGGTGTTTGAAACCTCTCCAACTCCCCTTACCTGGATCCCTACTGCTGCCTCCTCACTCTGTCCCAGTCCCCCTGGCCTTTTTCTGTCATTTCTCCCACATTCTGACCTTGCCACTTGTGGGGCGTGGCCTGGGTTCCTTCTGCTGACCTGCATCCCTGCAGCTGACTCCTCGCTCTGTCTCAGTCCCCCTGGCCCTTTCATTTTTTATTATTTATTAGTTTAGTATTTAGTAGCACTTTTTTTTTTCCTCACTCTGCTCTTACCTGGATTATAGATAATAATATCAAGCAACAAGTAGCCTTATTCATTTTCCTTGGTGTACATTTCATCCTAGTTTATCTTAGGGGTTATGACATACCAAGAGACAGAATTACTAAAGCTGAGCATTCAATAGTTGTTTTAATTTTTTTTTTTTAAAGGTAAAGCTAGGCATCTAATTAAATCTATTTTAACACTTTCCCATGCTGTTGTTGTTGTTAGGTGTCATCAAGTCAGTTCCGACTCATAGTGACTTTGTGCATAACAGAAGAAAATATTGCTCGGTCCTGGGCCAATCTCATAATCGTTTCTATGTTTGAGCCCATTGTTGCAGCCACTGTATCAATCCATCTTGTTGAGGGTCTTCCTCTTTCTCACTGAGCCTCTCCTTTACCAATCATGATGTCCTTCAACAAAGACTGGTGCCTCCTGGCACCATGTCCAAAGTATGTGAGACAAAGTCTTGTCATCTCACTTCTATTGTGCTTTCTGAATGTACTTGTTCCAAGACTGATTGTTCATTCTTCTGGCAGTCCATGGTATAGTCTTATAATATGGTATAAAACTTTGGGCCTTCAATCACACGTTTGTTTTGACATTAGAATAGACTCAAAACGATTCTGAGTTGAATTCTGGTCCTAGTTATAGTTACTCTCTTGGTTCCTCTTAGAGCAGAGACAGAGCCCTTCTCTCCAGGTATCCTTCCTTGCTCAACTTCCACAAGGGAATGCCAACCTTACACCCTGCTCAATTGTCTGTTAACGAAGATAAAACGATCTATCTAGTACTACGTACCAACTGGGATGCAGGTGCTTTGCAGGGAGCACAGTCTTCTCAAAATCTCAACTGAAAGGAATGGCATTTGACAGGATTTCCTGAGGAAAGAAAAAAAAGCCAATACATTCCTCCAGGACCTCTAAGTTCTCCTTAAGTCAAGTCACAGAGAGCTGGATACATAGAAAGCATTGATTCAACAGCTATGGCAAGATTTTTTTTTTTTTTTTTTTTTTTTACTGAAATTGCATTTTGGCAGTGTATCATTGACCTATTTTTAGGGGCTGAATTTAAGTAGTAAAGAGGCTTTGAAAGAAGATTTGAGTAATATTTAGAAGATGAGATCTCTTGGTCTTGGTAATTGAGTAGATGTGGGCTATGAAGAAGAGAGAAGGAGTAGGAAAACCAGATTTCCAGGTTGGATGACTGGATGGATGATGATACTATTAAATAATAAGAGACAATTAAAGCTGATGGTCCCAGATGTGAATATACAGAGTTTGAGGTGCTTGTGAGACATCTGCCACATATTTGGATGAATGGATTGGAAGGTCAGAAAAGTGGTCAGTACCAGAGCAATAGGACAACAAAAGAAAGCCTGGGGAAACATAATGGTTAAGAGACCAACATAGAAAGAAGATCCTAGGAGACCATTTAAAAAAAAAAAAAGATAATTTAATAGTACATCAACCACAACCTCAACATTTCTAAATAAGTTATCTTACACCAAATGGCATGAAATTGATAATATGACCATCATAACTGAAAATATGAAAGCTCAGTAATTTCACTGATTATGGTGATATGTAAACAGATGTCACAGAATTTAGGAGTAAACAGAAGACTCATGTATAACAAATTATTTCTCATCAAATATAGATATTTTTATTGGGTGTTGTATCTATGAGATGTTTCCATGAAGAAGAAAATACTACACTGGTTGATCAAAAGAAAATTTGGATCTCAAATTAGTCATCTGCTATTCAAGGAAAAACATCTGTGCAGACATACAAAAAATTATTAACAATAATTATCTTTTAGGCACATGACTTAGGATAAATTTTCATTTTTTGTACATTTCTTTTTTTGTAAATTTCTGTTCAAAGACTTCTGTGTTATTGGAGATTTTCATTATGATCCAACATTTTTAAGCACAAATAAAATTGAAGGAGGTTTTAAAAAAAGTGGATACCTATATACATTTTTAATAAATTTTTATCCTTTTTCTGTTGCCTTCTTCAATCTTCTCCATCGATTTAAGGAAAGCTGTTTTCATTTTACTGTCTGTGTCTGTTGGACCCATAAATGCCAAAGAACTCAGGGTTAGGGGAAAAGCTGTGATCTCCAGTGTAAAAAACTAGAACACAGCCTGTTCTTGGGCAGACCTGCTGGTTCTCTACAGGGGATTACTCAACAGAAGTGGAAAGCAGGCTTCTGGTGAATCCATTATCTGTCACCCACGAGCAGCATTGGCCCCCAAAGCCTTTCACCAAGTAGAAATGCAGCTTTTTGCCCATTTCAACAGCCTCTTCCTTTCTACCTCAGTCTCTCTTGAGGTAATTCCTTCAAGTGGTACTCTATACTTGAAGCTCTGTGGAGACCTTCTCTGAGACAGAAAGGGGAGCCCACCTAGATCAAGAGAGCATCTGTCCCTTGCCCTGAAAGGGCCGTTAGTTTCACATTTGCAAATAGAATCTTACCCCCTGTTGCTCCCACTGATTAACCTAATGGTTTCCTGGCATGCCAAGGTTCACAGCCATCTGCCCAGCTGGCAGCATGCCCACATTGAAGGTGGTGTGCCAGGTTCAAATGAAGGGTAGAGCATGAAGAGAAACCAAAGTGAGGCTTGAAAAGTAGATCCAGTGATGCCTTATTTGCAAGAAGACATCCTGGTAGCTAGCAAAACCAGATGAAGAATACATGCTGCATTACAAGGCAACCTGACATTTGTTGGCATAATATCTTCAAGTCCAGTTTTCACTCTGCATCCTTTTTTGTACATGGTCACTGACTGTGGAAGTATGAGCTCACAGAAGGTAAAGCCTGGTTGGTGTGCCTTTTACTGGGTGACCAAGTATAAGACAGAGGATATAGTATCATTGTGGAAGTGGAACCTTCCCTGACATATGTAGATGTAACTTATTAAGCTGTCATTATGACTGAATCCAGCCTTTAGTGAGCTCCCATGCTAGGAGATAAGCCTTTCCCCAGGCCTTTTTGATATTGTTGTCAGATAAATGTTGCACAGGATATACTTACACTAAAATATTATTTGTTGTTTCTCTGAACTTCTCATTTAAGTAAGTGTTCTGGTTTTTTCTTCTTTTTTTTTTTTTTTTTTTTTTTTTTTTTAATTTACTGTACCTGATTGAGCCTACTGTGAGAGCAAACTGAAAAAAAAAGAGTCAAATAAGCAAATCAAGTCGATCTCTAGCTAGCCTAGGAAAGTTGACAGAAGTAACATCTTAAGATCAGGGCGGCTTGGAGAGATCACCTCTTATCTGAAAACATCCCTTACCTATTTCTAAACAGCTTTGGTGGTTGGACAATTTCAGTATTTGAATTTTGTTTAAAATCAGAGCTTCAAACCAGTTTGAACCAGTTCACTCACAGGTGACACAGCACAATTGGAACAGCCCAAATCTGTAAAATATGGGTGTAATGGAATGATAAGCAGAATGCAGAAAATCACAAGTCAAAGCCTAAGAAAGGCTAAGAAGAGGTGTAGTGAGCTCTTTTGGGAGCCTTATGTGGGGAGATTAGATTATTGCCAAAACAGTGGAAAGGACACACATTCAAAACAGCATGATCTGCTGCCATCTTTAAGCTGGGCACCACCGTTTCTGACCCTGCCAGTCAAGTGATTTTGGTTGCTATGTAACATGAATGCTACTCCTGTTTTCTAAGAGGAAGATTAAGTTTCTAGTCTGGGTTGATCTGTAAATTTTCCCATTCCAGTTATTGTTCCAGTGCAATCACATTTTACAAATTTGGGTCTGTTCCAGTAGTTTCACTTCATTGGCCATGCCGGAACCAGGAAAAACTGGTTCAGAGCCCTTTTTTAAATGCCAATAGCACTGAGGTGGAAATAAGAGGTAACATGTACTGGTGATTCTATAATCATATACTAATTATAGTTCTATCATTATAATATCTAACTTTTAAATAGCATTTACTCTGTGACAGGAATTGTGCTTTGTACACATCTCTTGTTTATTTCCCACAGAAACTCAGTGAAGAGGGAACCACTATTTAGCACTAGTTTGAATGAGGAAACAGAGGCTCAAATGGTTCAATGACTTACCCAACATCCCACCACTAGTAAATATATCTTTAAATTAACCTCAAGAATTTTGATGACAGAGTACACACTTAACCACTATACTATACCACCTCAGAGCAAGATGGTAGAAATGAGTTCATTACAACCAAACAGAAATAGTAAGAATAATAGCTACCATTTATTGAATGCCTAATCTGTGCCAAGCAGCATGTAATAGATATTTTATGAGCATCATTGTTATTAAATTTCAATCCTAACTATAAAGCAAGTATTATTGTCCCCACTCTAGATATGATGAAAATTGAGATTCAGAGTAGTCAAATAACATGCCCAAACATATATCTACTAAGTGGCAGAGCTAAAATACAAGTTTATGTCTGGATGATTCTAAAGCCTGGCTTAGTCCTTTTCTACTATAAAACACTGTTTCCCAACCAAATCTGTAAGTGGATAGGAGTCCAGCACAACACCCATGCCTGGTGTGTGCCAAATGCTCAATATGTATTTCTTGAATGAGAAGATGGATTAAATCTGTAACGATGGGAAGGAGACAAGAATATGGAATGCACTTACCCTTATGGCATAAATTGTCCAAAGAAGCAGAAATTATTCTCTAACTTTTGGTAACAGTGACTTCTCAAAGTGTTTGAGATGTGAGAGACAATGACTGAGTCCACACCTGGTTCTTGGACTTGGTTCTGAAAACCAAGTTAACTTTGCACAAAGAGGAAGTCTGTAGTATGTTTATTACCTACCCAATGCCCTGCCTACATAATTACTTCTACAAAATCTAGTGTTCAGCCACATCTTGCATGGCATAAATTACACAGAGGCCACAACTATGCAGTTCAATCACCTCTTGTCCACCTCAACCTCAAAGCCTCTCTTAACTCTCCAGGGAAAACTTACTTTCCTCCTTCTTTTCCCCCACCATTTTGGTGCCTCTTCCAGACCATTGTGCCACCAGTTATTCCCTGTAGCTCTTTCATTGCCATCACTGCCTTTCTACCAGTTCTTCCTTCTTACACACAGGCTCAGAATTACTTATAATGTAAAATCAAGAATTTTTTTTAAAATTTTATCTTTCTAATCTTTTCAGTAATAGCTCCAAACTTTTCTTTCTTTTCAAAACATGTCTTGCAATTCAGTACTGTCCACACCTACTTCTCTACTTCATTGTCACATGATCTTTAATTCCTTGTCATCTTTTCCCTGAAAATTAACTGTCTTTCAATGCCACCTGTCTAGATTACTGTCACTATCCCTGTTAGCCAGGAGTAAAATTTTAGGGTAAAGTTAGAGTGCATCCTCCTTTTTGACAGCTACTGAGACTCAGCTGTTGCTTCTGTTGGTCACCTCTTTCTTACCTATCTTACCTGGACCTTTCTTCAAATTCATGCTCCCACCATCTAGGTTCAGACATTCATCATCTTCTTGCCTTGTATTTCCAAGTTATCCTTGCACATGAGAATAATCTACCTACAAACACTGTTATTGTCAGTCCTTTCCCTTCACTAATCTCAATATGTCCCCATTGCCTAAGATGGGGATAAAATCTAGACCCAACATCTTCATAGCCCAATGTCCTCCATAATCTGGTATCAATCCACCTCTCAAGCTATGAGTTGGTATGAGTCAGAGCTGACTCGATAGCACTAAATAACAACTCAAGCTTTATCTTCCATCATCCTCTCTCTCTCTACACACACACACACACACACACACCCTTCTAACCAAACTATTGTCCCTATTTGTCCATGCTACCTCATACACAGCTCAGTCACTACACCTGCCTGCAATGGTCTCTTTCCTCATTTGTGTTTGTCTATGTCAAACAAGGACAGCAAGTGGAAGGAGCATTGATTGACTTTAGGGCCAGTTCACCTGGGTGAATCCCAGATTTTCTACTTACTGTTTGAAAGCACTTAGGCAAGTTTCTTTATCATTTATTAAATGACAAATTCTAAGTGTTTATCTCCTCATCATAAAGGCATGAGCCATAAGCCTGCTCCATAGGGTTATTGTGAGAATTAAATATGATAATGTATAAAAATTAATTACCTTGCACATACTAGTTACTCAAAAATAATAGTGATTTTATTATTATTATTATTATTGAAGGCTTGACTTACAAGGACAGAGACTCTGAAATTGATTTTCTGAGTTTGAATCCTGGCTCTATCTCTTTAAACTGTGTGGCAAGTTATTCCACATATCTGTGACTCAGTTTGCTACTATATAAAATGTGTGTTCATTACCAGGCCTGGAAAATGGGAAATGCCTTAAAGTGTTGGTATTGTCTTCCATGATGCAGCCCACTGCTGACCAAGATGACACAACCCCCCTCTGACTTCTCTAGCACATTTCACCATTCCACATGCATTTGGTTCTTAGCATGAGCCTGTCTTCCCAAATGTGCACCTAATAGGAGGAGCTCATTAAGTATTTGAGATGATGATAATGAAGATGAAGCAAGCATGTAAGGACAGATTGCAACAAGCACAGAAATAAGTGCTCCAAATTGTAAGCACGTAGAGACAGATAACAGCAGATTACTTTTATTTTCTATACCTACTATGTGCCAGGCACTGCATTAGGTGCTGTACATATTTTCTTTCACTCTGTGCCATATGAAATCCTATGAATTAGGTCATTATTTTCTGTTTAGGGAGGTGAAATAACTTACCTTAGATGACACAGCCTGCAAAGCATTTCAGAATTCATCCTGCTGACAGCATAGAGCAGATTCACTCTGTTTGAACTATTGGATGACTTCCCTGCCCCCTTCTCAAGGACCATGTGGGCTCTGATTCACAGTTATATCCCATGTGCTCCTCAGTCGTTTATGAACTCTTTTTAACCTCAGTATCTTTAATCTGTGAAAATAGCATTAATAATATTTATTCACAGAATTAGAGATCAAAATAAAGTGAAAAATGTGAAAATGCCATGTTCACAGCAGGCATTCAATATTTTATTGGTAAACATGTTGATTAATATCTAAATTAGTAAGACACTTCTAAAAACTTTACAAGCATAAACTCATTTCATTCTTATTGAGGTGGGAATTTTTATCCCATTTTACAGATAGGGATCTTAGAGTAAGGAGATGCTAAATAACGTTCCCAAGATCACACAGCTAGTAAATGACAGCTGAGATTAGAACCCAGGCAGATTTCAGAATTTTCATCATTTAACCACTACACTAAGTATGAGATCTTCTTTCTTCCCCTTCATTGCTAACTTTCCTCTTAGATCCCTTAGACTAAATATGTTGTCACAATAGTCTTTCCCCACAGTGATATATTAGGAGCCCAAATCAATACCCCATGTGGTGATAACAAGGGTAACTATAGAGACAGAAAATCATGTTCAAAATCCTTAACAAAGCCCTCCCTATTTTTCCAGCCTCCATAAATTCTCCAAACTCCTCTGCTCCAAACAAATGTGACTACTTATAATTCTCCAACCTGTAATCCTGTCTTCTGCCTCCAGTGCATCAATATATGCTGTTTCCTCAGCTGGGAACACCCTTCTCTTCCGTTCCCATTCCTTCCCTCATTCTTCTAGGTAACTCATCTCAGCTCCTTCATGTATCACTTTACCAGACAAGCCTTCCCTGATCCTTGAGAGTTTGGATAACCATTCATCATGATTTCATAATATCCAGGGAATATCTTCCATCAAAGCATTTGTCACAGGAACCACAATCATTGATTGAATTCTTTTTTTCCTGTTCTTGATTATGAGCTTTTTGAAGGCAAGGACTACATTTTATTTATCTCTGTATCTCTAGTGCTTAGTGCTGTACCTGTCATAGAGTTTAACATGATTGTCTATTCAATATATGTTTGTTCCATGAATAATAAAGGTTGGGTGACTTGGAATTCTCACAGATACACACTACCTTGGTGGAGAGGCAGAGAATGCAGTGTCCACGATAGACTTTAAACTCCTGGAGAGGAAACAGTGAGGAGGCCAATCTATGGATAGCTTTGTTTTCTAGTTCATCATGTTCCCTGAGATTACTGAAAAAAACATTCATTAAAACCACAAAGATCTAAACAGAAAGTTTAGATGTAGTTAGTCAGCCGCTTACATCTAAGAATTATTGTTCACTGAATCTAATTGGTTAAATTGTTTCTGTTTGATCGTTCTTAAAAGAGAAACCGTGCTATTGACTAATTAGAAGATTTCACTCTAGTTCTGGAGATCTGTAAATATTAATGTCAAATATGCTGTGAATACTGAGTAAAACAGGGATGGGAATGCCTCAGTCCACGAGCAACCAGAAGCACTGTTTAAGCTACCCCCTTTTAGCAAAAGAATGCCAGTTAGTGAGACCTCTAAAACACATAAAATGGAATAGAAGTGGTCAAAACCTCTCAAAGCAATCCCCAAATGTGAAGTAGAAATCGAGTGGGTTCTAGCAGTTTTGTTTGAATATGGGCACAAAGGTCTAAAGAACACAAAAATGGAAACATTCTCCCTGCACATCTTGTTGTTGTTGTTGTTATGTGCCGTCGAGTCAGCCCTGACTCATAGCGACCCCTCCTTGGGTTTCCGAGGCAGTATCACTACGGAAGTAGGATTGCCCAACCTTCCTTCCGAGGAGTGGCTGGTGGGTTTGAACCGCCAGTCTTCTGGTTAGCAGTCAAGTGCCTTAGCCACTATGCTACCAGAGCTCCCATATTACACAGTAGCATTTCTGCTTTCAGATTTTCTCTGGCCTTTCTGAGAAATGTATTTGCTCCTAAACTACCTTGTACTACAATTGGTGTTGTTGTTGTTATGTGCCATCAAGTCAGACCCGACTCATAGCGACCCCTCCCTCCTTGGGTTTCCGAGACAGTATCACTGCGGAAGTAGATTGCCCCATCTTCCTTCCAAGGAGTGGCTGGTGGGTTTGAACAATTACAAGGAAGAAATTGTTGAAGAAATTTAGCTCTGCTTATGTAGTCATTAGAAGCTCAGTACAACAACTCAAAGGAGCATTGTTAAAGCTACTTTTTAAGAAGTCATCCAAATATAAATTGGAACAGCAAGAGCAAGTATCTCTTTCAACGTTGTAAGGGCTCAAATATGATTATCACTTTAATCTAGAAAACACGTCACCACAAGAATAAATTCCTATCAAAGTTTGAAAAAGCAAATTCAGTGGCACAATATGAACATGTGTGTACGTGGGCCTATGTGTGTATGTTTGTGGGTGTAAATTTCTGTGGGGACCATTTGGCTGGTTTTCCTTGAACAATAAGACATCAAGCAACAACAACGAAAAGACTGTTTAAACGATTATTTAATGTAATTCAATTTTCTCTGACATTGGCTTCCATAGCATTGTTCCTATTAACACATGGTGGCACATGGCTTGGTAATGGGCTGTCCTGCCTCATCTCCATAAAGAACTGTATATCTCAAATGTCTCCACTACACAGTGAACTTCATATTGGAGAATAAAAGAGGTTTTTTCCCCAGCACAGACAGAAAAATGATAAAAAACAAGCAACTTCTTAAACTCTCTTGCTACAGAAAATTGAGTATAAGGCTACCCTTTTGGGCCTAAAATCTCACTCGGTCGACCAGCCTCTGGGTATCCTCTCTGAGATGTGGAAAGCATTGTTCCCCGGCATCAGTTATCCTCCTGGCCCAGATCAAACGAAGGCATCTTCCATAACAGACACTACCTCCACTAGAAGCTTTTCTAGTCACCCACAACACCCAGGAAGGAATTGCTCTTAAAACAAAAGTTCTAGTTGAAATATAGATAAGACCAACTGGAAAAAAGATGGGTTTGGAGAGGTTTGAAAAAAAAAAAAAAAAGGAGGGAGCTGATAAACTAGTGACCCTATTCGTGTATTATTCTGTTACAATAATAAATAATTTAACATAATAATTTATGTGCATTTAAAAGGATAAGCAATAGAAGCTCTAGGGTAAGAATGACTTCCACAAGCCCAATGTAATACTGATCTAAAAACAATTCATATTTATTGGTGGAATAAATCCCTAAAATTCCTTTCTAAAGGCTTATCAAACCAAATTGGGTCCCAGCCCAACAAATCGAATTAGAAATCCATGTAAGGCTGCTAACTGAGTTATTAAAGTGATCTGCATGGATATTCCCAGCTCACGAGGAAACCTTCTATTCGGACATTTAGTCAAATGCTGCCCTCTAGTGAGAAAACTCTTTAAAAGGCTACAACAGGCCCCAGGATTACAAAGCATTCCTGGGTATCAAAGAAAAGAGACCTGAATAAGATAAATCAAGTAGAATCATCAACTACGAACCACAGTTAGTCTAGATAAACATATCTTAATATTTCATTTCATTTTAACTTTGTTGATAACACCTATATTTTCTTTCTCAAATTCCATTGTTGTTGTTATGTGCCGTCCAGTGGGACCCTACTCATAGGGACCCCTCCTTGGGTTTCGGAGGCAGTATCACTACGGAAGTAGATTGCTCCATCTTCCTTGCGAGGAGTGGCTTGTGGGTTTGAACCGCCAGTCTTCTGGTTAGCAGTCAAGTGCCTTAGGCACTAAGCTACCAGACCTCCTAAATTCCATTGTTGTTGTTGTTGTTGTTGTTAAGTGCCGTCCATTCGGCCCCGACTCATAGCGACCCCTCCTTGGGTTTCCGAGGCAGTATCACTACGGAAGTAGGATTGCCCAACCTTCCTTCCGAGG